>NC_051398.1:50013508-50021008 GCF_015228065.2 Penaeus monodon
TTCTCTCTCTCTCATTCTCTCCTCTCCTCTCTCTCTCTCTCTCCTCTCTCTCTACCTCTCTACCTCTCTACCTCTCTACCTCTCTACCTCTCTACCCTCCCTCCCTCCCTCCCTCCCTCCCTCCCTCCCTCCCTCCCTCCCTCCCTCCCTCCCTCCTCCCTCCCTCCCTCCCTCTCTCTCTCTCTCTACTCTCTCTCTCTCTCTCTCTCTCTTCCTCTCTCCTCTCTCTCTCTCTCCCTCCTCCCCCCCTCTTCTCTCTCTCTCTCTCCTCTCTCCTCCCTCCTCCTCCCTCCTCCCTCCCTCCCCCCTTCCCTCCCTCCCTCCCTCCCTCCTCCCCCCCCTCCCTTCCCTCCCTCCCTCCCTCCTCCCTCCCTCCCCTCCCCCCTCTCCCTCTCCCCTCCCTCCCTCCCTCCCTCCCTCCCTCCCTCCCTCCCTCCCTCCCTCCCTCCCTCCACCT
Source organism: Penaeus monodon (assembly GCF_015228065.2). NCBI lineage: Eukaryota > Metazoa > Arthropoda > Malacostraca > Decapoda > Penaeidae > Penaeus > Penaeus monodon. Next base: position 50,013,966 of record NC_051398.1, read on the forward strand.
AACCCCAAATTCCAAGGGGAGCTGAATCTGAATCAGTGTTGTTAGTTCTTCCACTTTATTCTTCTTGTGACTGAGCAAAGAGAAGCTCTCTCTGCTGACATATAGACTTACTAGAGTTTGATATTACAGGGAAAAGGAAAGGCCTGCACATTTCCAACCTTGTTTTCATAAATCTGAATATGTGATCTTGGTAGAATCAAGGTCAGTACTGAATGTGCTGCTAGAATCAAAGGCAATATTCAGTATCTTGTTAGGATCAAAGACATTGCTTAATATCCTAGAGTCAAAAAGAATTCTGATGATTTTATTTGCCTTTTTTCAGTAGAGAATACACTATATCATCAGTATTTTGTAATTTATATGATGATTTTGTAGGTCAGGCTTCTTCTTTGTAGTCTGCGTGGCGATGATAAGATAATGAGCTTTTATTTTTCTCATTGTTCACTAGTAGCTGAGATAATAAAGTTAGGGGGTCATTTATTCAAACAATCACATGATAAACTTTAAGCTTTTAGACTTGTGTTGGTAAAATCTTATCTCCCAGATCACCCATAATGGAATCCTGCTTTTGTTTTACTGATTGATAGGAAATAAAATAGATTATGCATGTGCATGACTTGCTGTCACCACCTATTGTTGATGGCTATTGTTTTATGTGTTCTAGTCCAGTTTGTTTCTTCACTGACATTTTTTTAAACAGAAGCTTTATAAAATATATCAGTACATAAAGTAGCATTATCTAAAGACTTAATATAGTATTCACATGACTCAAGACTATGTTTCAGGTTACTAAACTTTCCTTAAAAAAAAAAAAAACTAATGACAATGAGATATATGAGTACAAATGAGAATTAGTAAGCTCCAGTCATTTAAAATGAATAATCTAGAATAAGCACTTTAGTTCTAAGGTTTGCTAAGTTTTTACACTGACCTCTGCTTGCTTATGCACAATGCTGCATGGCTACCTCTGGCTCCTTTGAAAAGGAATTAGGGCTTGGATACACTTGCTTTTTCTTCCAGGCATTTTATTTCCCCCCCGTTTTTTTATTTATTTTTTGCCATACTGTAATTCACCCAATCCCTGAAGGCAAACACCAAGAGAGGGAAAAATTGCTAATCTTTAACACATGAATAAACATCATATGCAAAATCCTCGAATGAGATTAAGATGGCTTGCATTCATGGACTTGGGTGAGACAGAGGAGTTTGTGTTTCTGAGCACGATGCCTGAATTTCAGAAATGGTGGGAGGGAAATTCATCAGAACTGGTCCAGCCGCAAGTAAGAAGCTACATTCTTGCATTCTGTAGTGCTTTGCCACCTGTTTGCATTGTAATTTTGCAGAAAACACTTGCTCACATTTCCTTCCTGCAGTGTTGTGGCATGAAAATTATAGTTATTTTTTTCATATAGTGATTTTTTCTGCTTTTTTATCCTTGTATAAATGTACATAATAATTATATAATGGCTGAAGATGAAATCTAACAAAAAAAATCCAAAAGAATATGATTTTATACATTTAAAAACACAGTCACACTTGCACTCACACTCACATTCACACATTCTCACAGCCATTCTGATACAGAACTCATCTTCACGATCAGCCTCATTCCCTCTCATGTTCTTGGACGCAAACTCACATTTAACTCATACAATCATGATCCCACAGAAACTGTCCTTCCCTCTCTTGGTCCTTTTTTCCCGCTCTTCATCTTCCTCTCTTCATTTTTTTTTTCCTCTTTCTCTTAGACATTGTCTATTTTTTTGTTTTTGCTCTTCTCACTTTTTGTCTTTCTTTTCTCTTAGTTTCTTCTTCTCTCTTTCTCACTTTTTCCCTTTCTCTTTTTTTCTTTTAATCCACTTTTCTCTTAATTTCCCTTTCCCTTTTACCCTTACTCCCTTTCTCTCTCTCTCTCTCTCTCTCTCTCTCTCTCTCTCTCTCTCTCTCTCTCTCTCTCTCTCTCTCTCTCTCTCTCTCTCTCTCTCTCTCTCTCTCTCTCTCTCTCTCTCTCTCTCTGTCTGTCGTCTGTCTGCCTGTGTCTGTGTCTGTGTCTGTGTCTTTGTTCCCTATAGTGGTCTCTGATTTATTTTATAGGAGAACCACTGTATTATCTGTAAGGTCCAGAGGTAAACTCAGTATCTGTTTAACTCCTTTATTCTTTATTTTGAAACGGACCCTTTTGGATGGTAGCATCAGACGAGCAATAGAATGAACTTGGTAGTTGTAGTAAGGCCAGCTAGCTAATGGATGGAGTGGTGGTTTCACCTCCTGGTTTCTCGCTAGAGGTCACTACGTAACACAGTAGCATTGTATGAGGTGTAATACAGCTCATACAATGCACTGCCAAGTGTGAGTACTATAAGGTTCTAGGAAAAGCAGTTCTCACTCCTCTCTGCCATATGGGATAACTGTGATGCTACAGAAAAAGAAAGGATGGATGCAAGCCAAGGTGTCTAAATGGCATCTTTCAAATGACTGACGTAGTGAGGGGATGCCATGCAACAGCAGTTGTACTCTGAGGCTGTGTTGATGTGTTAATAGACCAACTCTGGTGACGTATAGTGAAAAGCCAGAAAGTAAGATCATGTCCACTCGAGAGATGAACATGCTTGACTCATGACCTTATCATGCCATAACTGCTCTGCCCTTAAGCTTAGCTACCTCAATACAACTAGCAAGTTTAGTCAATGCTACCCTCTGGAAGTGTCTGTTTTTATTCAGAATAAAGGAGTTAAACTCTCTCTCTCTCTCTCTCTCTCTCTCTCTCTCTCTCTCTCTCTCTCTCTCTCTCTCTCTCTCTCTCTCTCTCTCTCTCTCTCTCTCTCCTCTCCTCTCCTCTCCTCTCTCTCTCTTCTCTTCTCTCTCTTCTCTCCCTCTCTCTCTCTCTCTCTCTCTCTCTCTCTCTCTCCTCTCTCTTCTCTCCCTCTCTCTCTCTCTCTCTCTCTCTCTCTCTCTCTCTCTCTCATTCTCTCCCACTCTCACTCTCCACTCACTTCACTCTACTCTCACTCTCCCACTCTCTTTCTCTCTCACTTACCCTCTCTCATTCTCTCACTCTCATTCTCCCACTCTTTTAGTCTCTAACTCTCTCACTCTCTCACTCAGACTCTCTCTCTTTGTGAGGGATCATTGGTGGATATCACAACTCTTCATGTAATTTATGCAAGTTGCACACAGGAAGCATTATGACCAATTCATGGTCCAGATCCTTTTGGATTGGATGAATCAAGGTATCTATAGCCTCCGTGGGATGAATGACGATGGGTTCAATATAAGTTAATCCTTTATTAGTTAGAAATGTAGTGTCTTGTGTTTAAGAATTACAAAAGGTGGAGAAGGGATTGAAAAAGAATATTAGGAAATCTTTATTCTATTCTCTGCTGTCTGCGTTATACTTTTAAACTCATTACCCCAGGGGACATGACATCCACGTCTTGGACAAACTGGTTGTTCACCAAGTGCATATGCTTACTGCTGGTCATGCACTCAACTCTGCACTACAACCATAGTATGATCCAGCCACAATAACTCAAGGTCTTTTGCACATATGAACCATTGGAAATGTGATTTAGTGCAGGTCTGGTTGCACTATTATCCTCATTTTGTTCATGCTTACTATCATAATGAAAAGGGCTGTTACTTATTACTTAATAATGTGCTCTGCTGTGTGGGCAGGTTGCCCAGCACAGAATCGCTTTCAGGGATAAAATTACCAAATTAAAGAGAGGTAATAGATAAAGACTTTTTGATAAGATGCCCACATTGTATCTCCTAAGGAGAATTGACCAGTTGGATCCAGGTGCCCCGTGGCTTGCTTGTGGATCAAAATATGGCTGTTAGACTTACCTGAGTAGCAACTCTCCTGGTAATGTAGCCTGTAGAGCCAGCCCACATGATGGACACTCAGGAGGGTATCAAGTCTCCTTGCCATCTCTTTGCAATGCTGTATGCTCTTTTTTTGCAGTTACATTTTTACTGTTTTGCCATTCTCCAAGGTCAGTATTTATCATTTGTTATACTGTATCAAGATGTTAATAGACTGTATTTATTGAGCAAACTCTATATTTTCTCTTTGGGTGTGCTTTAGATAAGTAACATTGTTATTTGTGTTATTTTCTATACTTTTGTATTATTCAGTTTTCCATAACACACCCTGCACTGCCAATTGTGATGAACAGGAATAGGTCCCTGTCTTTAGCTATAGTATCCTGTATGGAGCCAGTGCTCTTCCAGGCATGGTTCGTGGATGGTACATGCCACCCTTGTTTACCTATGGAGATGATGCAAGAGACCCTACCTAAAGAGTCTCCCAACAAAATCTTTGTGGACTCATGGCAAGATGTTCCTGTCATTTGCCACTTGGCATCAGTATACCATTGTGAGATTCTCCTGTTAACCTGCCCCTCAATCAAGTTCCCATCACCCGCCTCTCAGCCAAATTTTTTCATGATGTATTGTCGCCACCTGGATTCAGTGGATTAACTGATGTTACCTGATTGATTATTTTACTATTTCTTCAGGATTTTTTAAAAGAACTTTTGTGTATTCTAGATAACTTTGATGGTCATAGAAAAAAATAGGATCATTTTATTTTTCATATGAAATATTGTATGGACTAACTTTAGCTTATTGTTTTTGTATTTGATGTCAGTGTATGGGATTTTTTTCTTTTACTGATATAATAGTCAAATCCTTGCCTTCAAAATGAGCTCAAACATAAAAGAATAGATCAGTGGGATAAGCATGTTTTCACATTTGATATTAGATGTTGGGTTTCTATATGAGTTATTGTACATTGTACGACAAACATTTTATAGTAGTGATAGCAATGATGATGAAAAGCTTTCCTTTATAACAAAGAAGCACAGGGATGGCTGGAGATTTCCTTTTGAATTTTAAGTCATTTCATTTATATTGTACCATCTCTTTTATTTAGTACTTTGACTTAGTGTAATTATACCATTTTAGCAAATACAACTTGTGCATTACTGCATTATACACATACTACTTTTTAAGTTGGTCATCCTGACACCAGTCTTTTTTGGAAGATGAGTAAGAGTGAGAATTTTGAGCTATTGCCCACAGTAGGATGACTATCAGTGGTACGCTTTAGATAAGACAAATCTCAAGACTTTCCTCATTTTAATTGGGATTGCTATAGAAAACCTTGTAATTTCATATCTCTTTGAGACAGGAATATCAGTACTTTGAAGCAGCTAGGTATACAGGAAAACCTTGAATTTGGCAAAAAAAATAAGGAATGCTAATAATCAAACCAGTAGGGAAAAATCTATTTAGTTCTGGAAACAGCAAAGTCTCTCCATAGTTTTACTTGTTTAGCACAGTTATTTACACTAGTTAATAAAAAATCTCTTTGGTGCAGGGGAGACTGTGTTTCAGTGATAATATAGTTGTCAGATGTGAATTTTGGTAGTCAAAATGCAGTGTATGGTAGCATTTGGTGACAGTCATGTAATGTGGATTAACCAAATGCAAATTCACCAGATGCAAGACTACTTAAGTTATATCTCTCTGGTTTATGAAGCTTTCAGCTGATTCATAACTTTAATTTTGACAAGAATTGTTGCATAATGTGGCTAAGAACAGGGAAGATAACAATTCAACCTTTATCCTTTAAGCTCATTTGCCTAAAGATCTGTTCCTGTATTTAGAATAAGAGTGAGAAGGTATTTAATTAATAACTGAATAAGGGAGAGAAATACATTTTGAGCAAGTAAGACTGGTTAGAAATTGTATCATTTGAATAATATTGCCAGTCTGATGTTGAAGTAGAATGACTTATCTCAGGATTCTTTGACAAATATTTCATTAATTCAAAAGCAGTGCAATAGTTAATGTAAGGGAAAGCATATACCAGTACATTTTTCCATGTGATATATGCCATGACATACTTTTTTGCCTTCACTCTGCCACCTCTCACCAGACAAGACAGTAAGTAGCAGCCAGAAGGAGGTAAGGTGAACAAAGCCTTGTGGTCCCTGATGCTGGCTTTAGACAAGAAAGCAAACTTAAAGTTGTGTCACATGTTGTACGAAAACATTTGAATGGCAAAAATATGTGTGCTAATATGATCTAACAAGAGAGCTTCACTGAGAGAAAAGGTGACAGCAGTCGAACCAAAGTTTTAGACCTTCGTACAAGAGAAGCCAGTGTTCATACAGTTTATTTTTTGCAATATATAAATAAATCAGTACGTAAATAGATAAGTAGATAAATCTATCAGTCTGTCTATGTATCTGTGTCTATATCTACCTATATATTTATCTATATAACTATCTCTATGTATAAATAAATATATAAATAAATAAATGAATAAAGAAAGAAAGAAAGAAATATGCACCCACACCCACACCTATAAACACACACATTCACATGCACAAGCACACCTATACCCATACCTACACACACACAAACACACACACACACAAACATGCACACACACATGCACACTCATGCGCGCACTCGCACTCACACTCACACTCGCACTCACACTCACACTCACACTCACACTCACACTCACACTCACACTCACACTCACACTCACACTCACACTCACACTCACACTCACACTCACACTCACACTCACACTCACACTCACACTCACACACACATACACACACACACACACACATACACACACATACACATACACATACACATACATACATACAGAGATAACTAATTACATGTATCTAATTTATTCTTTATTTTTGTAATGCTAGAGCAAGCATTTTTTGAAAGCCAAGGATAACATTGGTTCATCTTTTGCTGCACTGCAATGAGCCTGTATCCCCTTTGATCTTATGTGTACTCATGACCATAAATCCAAAATCTGGTAATGTAAATTTCGAAAAAAAATGTATTATATTTAGCATTACATTATATTATCAGAAGAGTTAGGTCACAATAAAAAGTTTATCTTTTGCAAATGTTAATGTCTTTGTAGAGCCGTGTTTGCCACAAAATAGTAGCAGTGTCTTTGAAGTAAAAGAAGAATGGGAAATTTTGGGACAAATTCTCAA
>NC_051398.1:50028508-50031008 GCF_015228065.2 Penaeus monodon
AATATTGATGTTCATTTTGTTCACAAAGCCTGATACTCAGTGCACTGTACAGTACTATGCTTGGTATTGTAAATAATATATATATATATATAGAATTTATAATATGTAAATATCATGAAATATTTTCTGTTGGCCATTTTGTAGTCAACATGATCTACTGTAATCTCTCTTCCCTCCTGTAATATTTACAAATATGACTCTAGTTTCCTCTCGTTGTGAGTGTTATGTGATAGCTGTGAATATTCATGTTTCCACATAGTTGTTGCCTTTCATTTCATGACAGTTTAAATATGTGATGTAAGATACCAGCTCCTGATGCAGGGTCAGTCTCTTCTCACTTTGAGTTTTAACTTTGTTTCCGATGTTGTGATTTTTTGGTTTGTATTTCATACTTCATGCAGACATTTTTGTTCATTTTCATTTTACACATCTTGCAACTGTGGAAAATGCATGTTATCTTAATGCATAAAAGGAAGAGAGGACTTTAATCAGAGTATTAGGAAATCTTTGTTCAGGATTATGTCTGCTTCGTTCCATAAACTGAAAATTCGGGTCTTTTTTATCTGATTGTTTTTGAAGGCATTAAATATCAGTGTAGTACTGTAGCTAATCTTTACAGGTTTATTCTTCTCTGTGATATCTGTATTTTTCTTTCCATCTCTCTCTCTTTTATTTCCTTCCTTTTATTGTATGTTTTATTAATGCATCAAAATTTCAGATTCCTAGAACTTAGAAATCTGAGCTTCATCATATCTGAACTTTTAGGAGTTGCATGGACATCCTTTCATATCATTTGATTGTGATAGACCAGTGACTGGCCATATCCAAGGCCACATTTTACGATAATGTTTGTATCTTTAATAATTCATTTCAGATGATCATTCTAGTTATTAGTGTCATAGAAGGCATTAAATAAGTATGCTGAGACATATTCAGCTAGTCATATTATCTCTTCTGATTTAAAACACTTGCTGTAGGAAAAAGGTTGTATGTATACTTAAAATTTGTGGAGAGATTGGTGATTACAATGATTGCTTAGTGGGTTTTGTGATATACCTGTGCTGTTCAGAGTCCTTTAGCCTTGAATGGGTACCTGTCAAATATGATTTAAGAAATTTTACTTTTGATGTATTTTTAAACAGGTCAGACTTGTACTTTTCATTTCTTTAGCAGATAATACAGAAGGATTTCCGCTTACCAGAATAAAATTAAAGATTCATTAATGTATGTTTTCCACATACCTTTACAGTGAATACATATTGATATACACACCACACACATGGGTACCCCCCCCACACACACATACGTACCCCCCCCCCCACACACACATACGTACCCCCCCACACACACACATACACATCCTCATACACCTCCCCCCCACACACACGTACACATCCACATCCACATCCACATCCACATCCACATCCACATCCACACACACACACACACACACACACACACACACACACACACACACACACACACACACACACACACACACACACACACACACACACACACACACACACACACACACACACCACACACACACACACACACACACACACACACCACACACACACACACACACACACACACACACACACACACACACACCACACACAACATACAAACACACTGTATGAACAGAGAATCTGAGCCAGTGTAATAGAGTGTTGATACTAAAAGCAATGAATTTTAGATATTTATATATTACCTGTTCCTTCCAGGAACATCTGGAAAATTGAGAAAACTGACCACAGATTGATTTAATTAAAATGAATGCTTTTCCCTTGTAATTGATGACTTGATATAGGAACCTCTTCAATGTTCAACTCTAATCAGCAGTCAGTTTCTTGAAGCAGAGTTGTGAATAAAATCTTGGACTGATGTTATCTGTCTTTTTGTGATCATTCACAGGTATTTCATGAAGGAAGGAATGCAGTAGGCAATTGCTGCTTCTGTTATATTATGCTGGTATTTACAGGTCAATGGCATGGATATTATAAACTTAAAGTGTAATGTTGCAGCAGTAGTGCTTATTTACTGTTCTCATTTATAACCTTGGTAATAGAACATCATTCACCAGATAACAATATTAAGGTATGTGTTTTTGTATGCATTATCAGTAACTCTGCTTCTGTTAATATTAATTTTCAGTATTCTGTATGAGGAGATGGCTCCTTGTAAATTGCGCAGTTCAAGGTGATAAAGTGATTTTAAAGATTGTCACAAAATTGCTAAATGGTTTGATTTGATTGTGCTAAAGGAAAAAGCAGTGGAAAAATAGAGAATCAGTTAGATATACAAAGCAAACTAAGCAAGAGTACAGTGACCAGTGCAGATGTGGAAGCCCCTCTTGTGATATTATCTCTGATTTGTACAGCTTCAAGCAGGAAAGGTGAATTTGTTTCCTGAAATAAGTATGCTGCTTATGACAGTGTGTCTACTATACTTTTCAGAAAATGTTTCACTGGCTTGGTGAGTATTGCCTTATGTG
>NC_051398.1:50038508-50041008 GCF_015228065.2 Penaeus monodon
AATGTAAATGTCAGTGATTTGAAGCACCGCCGTGAATAATTTTGCTCTAATAACTCATATCCGTTGTAATAGCCATCATCATGATTAACATCGTTATAAGCAATAATATTAATATTAATAGTCCATGTAGTAATCCATTATGATAAACACGGTACTACAATGTGGAAATGATTAATGCCATGTCTTCATCAGCTTCATTCACTGTAATACCTTGCTACGGATACCGGTCACAATGATTACCATAAGCCATCGTATCATTTCTACTGTTACTAATAACGAGGCCCAAACAGTCACCAAGGCAAATGATACGGCCTTTTAATGAAGGATTATGGATATAAACGTTTTCCGAAATGATGTGTGCCCGAAAAGTGCGAATGAAGCAACTTGGCGTAAATCAGGGATTAAAGAACGAAATTCGTTATCCTTAGTTGTTATACACTTATCTCTTATTTCGCTGTTTCATTGCCTCTTTTGCCATTTGTTAAACGTCAAATTAAACAATAACTCACAATTAGTATATTTCTTTGTCATGTTTTGGAAAACTGTTCCATCATTCCTTCTAGCATTTGTCGTAGGTTACATTAACAGTAATAAGGAATAAGTATGTATATATATATATATATATATATATATATATATATATATATATATATATATATATAATACTATACATATATATTATTTGATTATATTTGTATTATTATTATATATATATATATATAATACACATACATACATATATATATATATATATATATATATATATACATATATACAGACATATATATATATATATATATATTAAATTTTCTTTTCAAACTCGCTTAAATGAGGAAATACACTTAAGCGGTGAATTTACATGCACTCCAAAACCTTTGAACTGCTGCTGAGTGAAAACCAACGAGAAGGGCCGTGGGCGGCGTCTCTCTGTTCAACACCCATTCAAAACACTTCATTAATCCCCTTTTAATCGCCGGGGCGTTCATTCACGAACGGCTTGCAGACAAATATCTTGGCCGAAACACACGTTCAAAGGTGTATATCTCTGTTTACATGCATTTATACAGATGTATGGCTCTAAATGGTAATAATGTTATCCTACAAACTCGATGTGCTTATCATCTGCTTATCTATGATAAGCACATTTATTTATTTATTATTATTATTTATATTAATATATATTTATATTTATATCAAGCATCATATATAACAATTTTTGTGCACGCCACGCACACACACGCACGCGCACGCACGCACGCACGCACACACATACACACATGAACGCACGCACGCACGCTAACACACACACACACACACACACACACACACACACACAGACCACCACACACACACACGCCACACACCCACCCAACACAACCACCAACACCCACACACCACACTGCGGCGCCTAACACTCACACCCAGAAAATAAATACATAAAAAAAAAACAAAAAGACCCTGTTATGCAACATTCGGAAAAAGAGAAAAAGAAAAAAAAAAAGTAGCCCTTTGAAGGCAACAAAGAGCATGTCAGGAAGAATGACTACACTGCAGAGCCGCGTCCTGCAGTCGTGGTCCCGAAGCCGCCAGCTCGGTCTCGAGGGAGGGACTGATTGGTAGCTCGCCGGCGTCAACTTCTCGCGCTGATCAGCTGGAATATTGCGACGAGGACAAGGAAAGAACAGCAACGTAAGGAATGGCTTATTTTATTCGGGAAAAAGGTCACATGGTCGTAATTATACATTATGTAAGGAGTTTGGGACAATAAGCAATACATATAAGAAATGGCAGTGTTCTTGTAACACAGAAACATTTTATAAATAAATATGTATGTATGTATATATGTATATATACGTACACACACACACTCACTCTCACATATTATGGAGAGTGTGGTGAGAGATGAGGAGAGAGAGAGAGAGAGAGAGAGAGGAAGAGAGGAGAGGAGAGGAGGAGGGGAGAGAGGAGGAGGAGGAGAGAGGAGGAGAAGGAGGAGGAGAAGAAGGAGAGGAGGAATGAGGAAGGAAGGAGAGAGGAAGAAGGAGGAAGAGAAAAAAGAAGAAGAAGAAGAAGAAAAGAAGAAGAAAAGAAGAAGAAGAAGAAGAGAGGAAAAAGAGAAGGAGGAGAGAGAAGAAAAGAAGGAGGAGGAGAAGAAGGAGAAGGAGAGAAAGGGGGGAGGAAGGAGGAGGAGGAGGAAGGAGAGAGAGAGGAGGAGGAGGAGGAGGAGGAGGAGAGGGGGGGGAGGGGGTGAGTGGGAGAAGGTAATGATGTTGGCGAGAAAGAGGAAGGAGAAAAGAGGAAGAGAGAGAAATAATATATATATATATATAATATATATATATATATATATATATATATATATATATATATATATATATATATATATAATGTCTATGTATATATGTATGTGTGTAATGAGAGAGAGAGAGAGAGAGAGAGAGAGAGAGAGAGAGAGAGAGAGAGAGAGAGAGAGAGAGAGAGAGAGAGAGAGAGAGAGAGA
>NC_051398.1:50046008-50048970 GCF_015228065.2 Penaeus monodon
CGGTGCGACGGCCGCTCGACGCGACTCTCCCGAGCCGCCGCAGCGCGCATGCGCCCCGCCGCCGCCGGCCGTCCCCGCCACGCACGCGGCTCGCCCAACATGGCCTGCCCGGCCCTTTTGCCCGGCCACTCGGCCCTCGAGCTGCAGCCGAGGCCGAGCTGGGCCCGGCGCCCTGCTGCTGGGCGAGGGGCACGGCCAGCAGCCCCGGCGGGAGGCGAGGGCGAGCAGCGACAGGCGCTGCGGGCGCGTTGCGGGCGCGTTGCGGGGGCGGCCGCGGCTGGCGGTGTGGGAGTGCGGTCGGAGACTCGCTCGGCCATGGCCGCGGCGGGCTCTCCGGCCGCCATGAACGGCCTTTCGCGAATTCCGCTCCTGCGGCCCCGTCCGTGCCCTCCGCGCCCCGAATCCCGCCGCTTCCTCCTCTGCCTGGGCTCGCGCGCGCGCCCGCGGGGGATTCGGGGGCGGAGGCACTGGTCGCGGCGGCCTGCATTAAATTACGTAATATAGCTCTTTGTATTCCAAACAACTGATCCAATTCATTCCTGACTGCAGGGGAAAGGGAGGGACTGGAGGGCGCCCTCCGCCGTTCCGAGGGCCACGTTGACACGGGCGAAGGGAGACGGAAAAAGGTCGGGCGAAACATACTTTTCCGCGTGAAGGTCGTTTGCCCACAGCCTTGCTTTATTAATGAGGATAATAACATGGGTGACCTTAACTGGGGATTCGAGACGAGAAAGTGCAGTCGCCGCCCCGGGCTTATCTGTTTTTCATCGCAGGCACTGAGGCAGGACATAATTTCCAGGAACGGGGAACCCCAATTAAAATTAGAAACCTTTTCCCTTGGCGTGTCTGTGCCACAGCGCGTTCCTGCCCCGTCCGACGCACAAGGCCCGGATTCCGATCGGCCAAACCCTAACGCACCTCATATGGCGTAATGTGCACCAGTGGCCCCCTCCCTCCCCGAGAAAATGCTGCTTTATTCCTTGGCGAAAACGTGTTCATGGCCAGACGAGCATCGGGTGTGGATATTTCCGGCATGGCCATGCACGTCAGGCCAGCGTCATGAGGCCCAAGTGAAACTGGTGGTAGCTTTTCCTTCAGCTCAGTTCCGTGTTTGTGGCCAGGGACCTCGTTTGGTACCTTATTTTAAAGGGAGTTAAGTTTAAGAAAATGGATTTGAGGAGTATTGGTATTTATTTTTTTTTAAAATTAGTCAGTGTTATGAATAGAGGTTCTGGATTGGAAATTATGCGCATGGCCAGTGCTTGTTTGTGTGTTAAAAGGGATTAGTTAGTTGGAAATGGAATGGACATATGATGGGCACAATTCGCAGTAATTTTGATGCGTACTTTTTAAATGGACACGTTTTCTTCATGTTCCCGTCTTTTATTTCGGTTGATTGAGTACGTGCGATTTGATTCAGCGAACACTTTTTGCTAATTTTTTTTTTTTATTTTTTTTTAATATATCTAATTTTTCCTTGTTTATTTTAATTCCTTTTCGTGTGTTAGAAGCCCATATGCAGCCCCAGCGACACTATTGACCTATTGATTAGTCCTCTCCCCTGTAGTATGTCTGGCCTTTTTCATTACATGACACAATTAATTGATTGATTTCCTTTATATGCTTAAGTATGTCCAGTAATGATTTTGTTAGTTCCCCCCCCCCCCTCCCTCCTTCGAAAGGATGCGAAGTACTTAATATAGAGGCATATGGTTTTAAAATTGCCTATCTGGATAGAGAAAAAAAATTATAATCCATATATGTCTATAGAGAAGATCATGTGATTATTTTTAAACTATATTATTTCCTTTTTTCTTTCCTTTACTTAAAATTTCATATACTGTTGTAGTTTCCCCATTTCATTCGAAGACTCCCTCGCAAGCCATTTCTTTATCAATGTAGTTCAATATCTATATGGTATGATTTAATTTATTATACGACTATTGTAAATCTTGAATGTAAATAATCGTTGTGGAAATGTTTTGCATATTTAAAGTTATCGAGTCCCAGAATACATTTAAATGTCAAGTTCCCGCAGTTGTATGTTTAGAAAAAAAAGCTCTTGGATATTCATTCTTGGTGATTTTTATTCATCTCCTATGTCTTGTTTTGAATTTGAGAATAAAAAGTTTTCGGATGCTCTGAATATGAAAAGGCCGTTTGATTTGTTTTTCCATTTTTATTCAATATAATTTTTTTTTTTTTTTTCCTTTTTGTACATAAAGATATGTATACTTTTAGATCGTCAATTTATTTATATATTTTGGTGCTGAATAGACTTTATATTTCTCTACATATGTATTTATATGTATATGCATTTCAGTTTATATTTGTATAAGTTTGTATGTATACATATTTATATATATGTATATATAGAGACAGATAAATAAATGTAGATATATTAACCAGTATGTATGTGCAAATTGTGTGTGTGTGTCTGTCTATAGGTTTGTGTGCACATGCTGAATGCCTGTTTGTTTGTATGATGCATATAAATTTTTTGTCTGATAATCTATTTTATTTTTTTATACTAAAAAAAGAAAATAATAATAAATAAATAAATAGAAATAAGCTATTTCCATTTCAAGATGTGCTTTAATATGCCAATGGCTATACTGGCACCACTTAGAAATATAATAAGTTTCCTGCAGATGTGAAGATGGCTATTTTCAGATATTAATTACCTTCTGATAGTAAATGCAAGCTAGATAATCAGCAAACAAGAAGGAATTACCTATAATTAAAATGTTATAGTGATAGGTTATTTATTTTTTCAATCTGTCAGGGATCCTGTGTCTGTAGTCTTGTATGTATAAGTTTGGCAGAGAATGTTTGTCTGTGTAAAACATGTAGGCATTTCTTGCCCGATTACCCAGTTTAAAGCGGGGAAATACTGAGTTTCCCTTTTTTTTGGTTTTATTGGGTAAATTTGCGTGTACATCTGATTTTTTTTGGATGACCA
>NC_051398.1:50055145-50098941 GCF_015228065.2 Penaeus monodon
GGGGCCCCCTTTTGAAAGTTTACCCTTTTTCGTATTTTCCCTTTTTTTTGGGGGCCACCGGTTTGCAAATTTAATTCACACCCCAGTCCCGCGTGCTCCCCTCGCGCGCGTTTTCACGGTGTGGAAATTTTGTTCGCAGGCCCTTTAAAGAAGGAAAGGAAAAAGGAAAAAAAAAAGGAAAAAAAGACTGCAGTCCAAAGCGGAGTTAAAGGGAACAAAGGTTTTTTTTTTTTACACGGAAATTGTAGAGGCGATTTGAAAACCATTTTATTGCGTGATTGGCAACGAAATTAGACATTTTCTGAAGCTAAATTGCAAGGATCTTACCCCTAACGTATTTCATTTAGTTGAAAAAGAAAGGAAAACCAGCTCATGTAAAACCAAAGCCAGAAAAGGCCAGGGGAAACGCGAAATGAAAAATTTGAGTTCGGTTTAGCTTTACCAACGTGCATGACCCCGAAGCAAAGAAATTTTCCCCCGCGCAAAAACGAAATAGATAGTTAAAAAAAAAATAAAAAATAATAAAATTTATACGAAATCTTTTCGGTTGCTTTCACACTACAGTTACAAAAAATTCCTAAAGTTGATGATGAAATTTCAAAAGTAGTTTTTTGAACCCTTACAGGAAATTTAGCAGAGACTTCTTTTTTATTTTCCAGGAAATTGGGGTTTTATGAAGGCGGTAAATAAAAAAAAGTAAAGTCCACGAAAATAAATGCGGAATAAAGCGGGGGGCATTTATTTTCCTGTTTCGGCGCGAGTGCCCCCCCTTTTAGCAAAGTCGCCCACTCACCAGGATAGCCGCTTTACCCCCACCTCTTTAAAATAATACAGCATCATGCACAAGTTTGTACACAGGGTTTCTTTAAGGGGAGGAAAAAGGGTTTTCCCAAGGGGGGGGGTACGGCTCACGCCCCAGTTAGAGTATTTATACATTTTTAAACCCTTTCTTCGGGTTTATTTTTTTTTCTTTCTTTTTTTTAAATATATTTCATTTTATTATTGAATCATCCTTATTATCATGATAGAGAAAAAAAAAAAAAATTTACAAAAAAGATTTACTGAAAAGAGACAACAGATTCAAAATCCCCGGATTTCATTTTTTTAGAAGAAAAGAAAACAGGGGATTTTTGAAAAGTTGCCCGTTTTTTTAAAACGTTTTTTTCGTGCATTTTAGGTTTTTTCTTTTATAGTACCAACGCGGGTTTTGTTTTTTCACTCATTTTTATCATTATCATATTATTGTTTTATTATCACTTTTTTTATTTTGTTTTTTTTATGATTTTCTTATTTCTACACTATTTAAATTATTTTTTTTTTATTATTTTTTTGTGTTGTTGTTGTTTTGTTGTTTGTTGTTGGTGTTTTTGGGTTTTTGTTGTTGTTGTTTATTTTTTTTCATTATTAGTGTAGCAGGTAGTAGTAGAATATGCTTGCATTTTTATTATGTGTGGTTATAATTATTTATTATTTTTTGTTTTTGTTTTTTTATTCCATCATTTTTAATTTTAATTTCAACGATTATCATCATGCTATTATTTTGTTGTTTTTCATTTTCATAAAAGAGAATTTCATACTTTTGCTTTTACTATTTATGTTATTATATTTTCAACATATTTTATTAAGGTGCTATTATCATAAAATTTTTTTTTTTTAATATTATCATTGCAGAATAATATTATCTTACATCATTATATCGTTATTATCAAAATATTTACCCTTTTTTTATTTTCATTATTATAGATTAATAATTATTATTTATTTTTATTTTTTATTTTTAAATTTTCATTATCATATTACAAGCTTTTATTATTGTTATTTATTGATTATCATTATTGGTGCAAGTAGCGATCTCGTCTAGCGCCCTTTGCTGACCGGCGTTCAAATCCCTCGCCGCCAGGGAGGAAACACACGGGAATTTAGAAGCAAAATAAAAACAGTCGAAAATATTTTTATTATTATTATTTATAAAAAATTAATAATAATTTTTAAAATTAAAAATTAATTTTATTATATTATTATTGTATTTTTTTTTAATTTTATTACCCTTATTGTTATTATTATTAGGTTATTAAATTTTTTTTTTTTATTTTTTCCTTTATTTTTCCTTTTTAAAATTAATATTATTTCTTTTTTTATATTTATTATTTTATTGTTAGTTTTTGGGTTTATAATACTTTATTATTTAGTATAATATTATTATTTTTTTCATTATTTTTATTATTATTTTTATTTTAATTATTATTATTATTATTATTATTTTATTATTATTTATTTTATTTATTTTTATATTTTCTTTATTATTATTATTATTCCCGCACCCTTTAGATCGTTTCTGTTGTTGTGTTTTTTGGTTTTTGTTGCCAATCGTTTTATAATTATCTATTCATCATTAACTACTAACATTTTTTCAAAACGTTTACCCATTGGAAAATGGCAAAAAAGAACATCCGGGATTTGCACAAAAAATCCTAATAATATATCGAAAAAAAGAAAGTGTCAATAACAACGATGATAAAAACCGGGATAGGGAGAAGGATAAAATTATCAACACTAAAAATGACCCAGTAACGGGATTAAAAGAGGGGCGGTTGAATTTAGCATTGTTTTTAAAACATTAACATGACTTTAAAAAAACTTTAAAACATTGCCGGAAAGCAATTTTTCCTTTGGGTTTTAAATTAATGATAGAATGAAATGATTATATTACAAATATTTATGAAAATGATAAAAATTTAATTTATAGGGTTTTGTAATGGTGGTGGGATATAAAGAAAGTGATAACTTTTATTTAATGAAAGCGAATGTTATTAAGACAAAATTTCTTTTACCGCATTATCAACATGCATACTGTTTATAACTATAAATATCATTTTCATGTAATTTATTATTATTTATATTTCCCCAATCATATATCATCATCACCATCATTCAAATCATTCAAAAATGTCATTATTATTATTTCTTTATCATTATTATTATTTTTTTGTTGTTTTTGTTTTTGTTATATTTATATATATTATTACCACGTCATTATTTTTATGATTTTTATATTATTATCTTTTCAGGCCAAGATGAAGTCCCGCAGCGCCAATGGGGGAAGCTAGAAAATCACTTTAGCCCCTCCCTTTTTATCTTTCATTGTTACAACCTTTCCCTTCTCCCTGCGGCGTGCCTCCCTTGGCCCCCCGCCCTAGGTTTCCCAATTCCCCCCTCCGGTGTTGGGAAATCCGCCCTCAATAAGACACTGGTTTTTCCCACTTTAATGGGGGCCCTCTTCGCTCGCCCGGCCCCGTTTTTCTTTCCGGGCACGTGGCCTCGGGCCGCGGGGGGTAAAAGGACGGAATCTACCCCCGTTTCCCTCCCCTTTCCCTCCTCCCCCTCCAGTCGGTCGTTTTGGGGGTGAAGTGCGGAAAAACTTAACTGGGTCTAGAATTTTCCTATTTCTTTCTTTTTTTTATTATAAGTTTTGTGTCGGAAATTTTGTCCTGGTCTAGATTCTTTTTTTTCTTTTTTTTTTTATTATTGAGTTTTTTGTTACGCTTTCCTTTTTTATTGTCATTGTTTTCTTTTTTTTTTTTTGGGGGGCTGTTGTGTCTTTTTCCTTTTCCCCCTTTTTAGGGGTTTTTCTGTATTCCAATTTTCTTTATTTGAGTTAATGAAAGTGGGTTTCATTCTCTCTCTCTCTCTCTCTCTCTCTCTCTCTCTCTCTCCCTCTCTCTCTCTCTCTCTCTCTCTCTCCTCAAAACCCTTTTAAAAAAATATAAAACTAAAAAACAAAAAAATAATGAAGATTTCAAAAGACGCGTCAGAAATTCAGAATGTCCGTAAGTAAAGGGAAAACGAATTCCACCTTCGGGTTTTATTCAACGAGTTTGAATTTTAAACGCTGTGTTTATGACATTTTCGTCGCCAAAATATTGATTTCAGAGACTCCCCACACCCCAAACCGTCACCTGCAGCCTGTCAGCACTCGTCGGACCCCGCAAGCGCATCTTCGCCCTTGGGGAGTAAAAAAATAATAATAAAAAAGGTAAATAAATAATAAAAAAAGATAGAGAAATAGAATAAAAAGATAGCAGTGATGGTAATTTTGATGATTAGGATCGGCGATTTTTGTTATTTTGTCATATTACCATTTTAGTTACTATTATCATCAAATTTTTTTTTTCATTATTATTATTTTTCATGAGAGAAAAGGTCCCCCTATTTTTTTACTAATCTTTTATCATTTTTACCACCATTATCTAAAATTTGAAAAAAAATTTTAAAAGATAATAACAATAATAGGGTTATGATCTCATTTTTTTTTTGTTTTTATTTTCTATTTTGTCATAATACATTTTTCGTTTAATTTTTGCTCTTATTATGAGTACCCTTATTGTTATTTTTATTTTTCATTTTTTCTTTATTTTTATTATCAATTTCTATCATTTTTACATCATTTTATTTATTTAATTATTTTTTTATTATTTTATATTATCATTTTTTATATTATTATTATATTTATTATTTTTAATTATTATTTTTTATTATTATTTATTATTTATTATATTATTATTTTAATTTATCATCATCCATCATTTACATCATCCCTCTCAACATATCATCATTCCACAAAAAAAATTTCATTACCCAAAATTTCTATCCAAATTTTTTTAAAAAATTATAAAATTTAAAAAATATATTAATCAAATGTCTCCATTTTCACCCGAAATGAAATTTCCGTATTTCCCCTTCCCCCCTTTTTCCCCCCCCTGTTTATCGCTTGCTTACACTTCGGTACAAAACAATTGACTTAATCATGAAAAAAAAAAAGAATGTTTTTCGGCAAAACGGAGATTTCCGTATCAAAAGGAGTTTTTTTTCCAAAAAAGTTTTCAATTTAAAATTTTGTATTTAGCGAAAATCGGGGAAGCTTTTTGGGCCTTTTTTTTTTTTTTTTTTTCTCTTCCTCTCCTATTTTTCTTTTTTTTTCCCCTTTTCCCACTTCCCTTTTTTTTTCCTTTTCTTTTCTTCTTTTTTCCCCCTTTTTTTCTTTTCTTTTCTTTTCTTTTCTCCCCTTTTTTTTTCTTCTTTTTCCCCTTTTCTTTTTTTCTTTTTCCCTTTTTTACTCCTTTTTTTTCCTTTCCTCCTCCTCCTCCCCTCCTCCCCCCCTCCTTTTTTTCCCTTCTTTTCACCCCCCTTCTATTATTTTTCTTTTTCCTTTCCCTTTCCTATCCCCTCCTTTTCTTTCTTTTTTAATCCTTTCTTTCTTCTTCTTTCCCCTTCTTTTAAAATTCCATCATTCACGATTCCCCCGGTTTGACACGAAAATGAGAAAAACAGCCATTTCCCAAAACCCCGTATTTTGGGCCTGAAGCGAAGCCCAGCTTTTGGAAAACGCAGAGTTAACCGGAACCACACAGAAAAAGCTCCCGAAAAACGGAGGGAAACGACAAACGGGAGCGAAACAGGCATTTTTTAACCCAAATCCCGGTGGTTCGTAACTACTTTTTTTCGAGAACCATCATTTTCGTTTAAACATTAATAAATTTTAAAACCCCCCACAGGGGGAATGAAATTTTAAAATATATAATAAAAATATTTATATAAAAAAAATAAAATTTTAAAATAAAAATATATATTAATAAAATATATATATAAAATTTAATATATAAATATTATATTATATAAAAAATTTTTAATATTTATTTTAATTTATTTTTTTTGTTTTTTTTTAGAGTATGTATATGTATGTATTATAAAATACATTTATAACATAATGGAAACAATGGGTTATAACCATACAACACACATATATACAGATTCCAATTTTTACTAATATACATACAAAACACACCACACACCCCAAACACACAACACACACCCCACAAAAAAAAAAAAAAAAAATTTAAACATAAAAAATTTTTTAAAAATAAAAAAAAACAAATTTTTTTTTTTTTTTTTTTTTAATATTTTATTTTATATATAAAATTATATATAAAATATATATATCAAATTGTGTGGGTGTGTTTTTTGTGTGGTTGTGTATATAATATTTTTTTTAGGGAAAATATATATGTATATTTTGAACATTATATGTAGTATTTATGTTTATTTAGGTTTAAATAGGATATTTTATTTTTTTACAATTTTAATATTAAATATATTTTATATATAATATAAATATATAAATATAAAATATAATAAACATTATATGTATGTATGTGTGTGGTTTTTGGTTTGGTTTTAAAAATTGGGGGTGTTTTGTTGTTTGTATATATTATTTTAATTTATTTGTATTTTTGTTTTTGGATATATATAATATATATAAATATAAAAATTATATATATATAAAATTAAAATATATATAAAATTTAAATTTTTTTTAAAAATTTAATTTTATATTTTATATATTTTAAAATATATTAATATATTTATATATAATTTTTATATTATATATAATAAATAATTTTTAAAATTATTTGGAAAATTAATTTACTGTGACTTCTTGAGAAATAAAAAACCAGCTAAAATCGGGTTTAAAAAAGTGGAAAATTTGGATTTACTCTATAGATATTTTTACCCCCTTTTAAATTTCTAAAATTTAAAGAGAAAGGTGAAAGATAAAGACAAAGAGGGGCGACAGTTAAAAAATTATACACAATAGTTATCAGAAAAATAAGAAAAGTTTCGCAAACCTATTGGGTTTCAGCGTCCGAGGATGAAACGTGGGAAGGGTTTTAAAGCTGTTTCTCCCCCTTCTATGAAAGTTTTTGCGTGTTTAATGGCCTCTCGCGATGGTATTGTCAGAAGCTGTTCTAGTTTGAGTGATGGAATAATAGTGGGTGGGTTTAATATCCCCCGGTTATGAATTAGGCTTTTGCAAATTTCGAATGCTAGTAAAATTTAAAATTTGACGGCTATTCGCTTGAAAAAAATTTCATTTTTGAAATTTTAAATTCATTTTTGAATTCCTTGGAAATTATTTGGAACGAAAGACGTTTGGAATGAAACTCGAGTAGAATAGAATCGACGGAAATATTGATCCCTTTTTTTTAAAAAAAAGGGGAAAAAAATTTGGGGGTAAATTAAAAATTTTTAAAAAATTCCTTTTATTTTAAAGGGTTTTTAAATTTTAAAAATTTGTTATTAAAAAAAGAAGGGGATTAAAAAAAAGGGATAGCAAAACCCCAAATTTTTGGGGTCAAAGTCGGTGTCCGTTGGGGGAAAAACCCGGGACCCTAAAAATTTTCCCCAAAAAAAAAAAATTTTTTCTTTTTTTTTTTCCTTTTTTTTTTTAAATTTTTTTTTTCGAGCCCAGAGCCCCCGCCCTCCCCGGGAGGGGCGGGGGGAGGGCGGGTCTTAAAACCCCGAAAAAAAGGGGGTTAAATAGGGTTTAAAGGGGAAAAGGGGGTTTTTTTTAAAATTTCTTTTTTTCCACAATTTTCGGGGGTAAGAAAATTTTTTTGGGGCATACGGAAGGGGGGGGAAGGTTTTTTTTAAATTTTATTTTTAAGAATTATTATATTTAAATCATTTTTTTTTTCCATTTTTATTAAATTAATTAATCTTTAAAAAAAAAATAATATAATTTAAAAAAAGATGAAAAAAAGTTTTTAAAAGGACCTGAAGACCTATTTCCTTCGTCAGCCGCCATTCAGCCGTTCCCAGGAGATCGCTATATCTCGCTCAGGAGAGCACCCACAGTGACCCCGTAGCGCCTTACCTTAAGCTGTACATTGTGCACGTTAGATCACGCTCAGCGACGAGGCCGCGTAAAAAAGCCCCCCCAGAGGCGAGTAGAAAGTGGGAGCAGGGGTCGCCAGGCGGCCCGGGCCCCCCCCCCCCGCCGCAGAGGGGGTTGGGCCGACTTTCCCCGTTTCCCCGGGGCCCCCCGGGGGCGGGGGGCCCCCCCAAAATTTTTATTTATTTCCCCTCCATTTTTTATTTCATTTTTGGGATTATTTCCTTTAATGGTTTTTATTTTTATTTTAAAAATTTTTTTTTTTATATTAAAATTGTTTTAAAAACTTGAAAAAAAAATTTTGGCCTTCCTTATCTTTTCCCAAAAGTTTGTTTCAAAAATTAAACTTATTTAATAAAACCTTTTCCTTCCTTCCCCTTTTAAAAATTTTTATATTAAATTAAGTTAAATTTTTTTTCTTTTAAAAATTTTAAAAAAATTAAAACCCCCCAAAAAAGCAAAACCCCAAAAAAAAAAAACCCCCCCAAAAAACCCAACCCCCAAAAAAACCAAAAAACCCAAACCCCAAACCCAAAAACCCAACCCCCCCCAACCCCCAAAAAAAAACCCAACCCAACCCAAAAAAAAAACCCAAACCCCAAAACCCAAACCCCCCAAAACCCAACCCAAAAAAACCCAAAAACCCAAACCCAAAAAAAAACCCCCCAAAAACCCAAACCCCAAACCCCAACCCCCCAACCCCAACCAACCAAAACCCCAAACCCCAACCCCAACCCCCCCAACCCAACCCAAACCCCAAACCCAACCCCCAACCCAACCCAACCCAAACCAAACCCAACCCAACCCAAAACCCAACCCAACCCCCCCAAACCCCAAACCCCAACCCCCCCCAAAACCCAACCAAAAAAAACCCAACCCCAGCAACCAACCCAACCCCCAACCCCCCCCAAACCCCAAACCCCAAACCCCAACCCCCCAACCCCCCCAACCCCAACCCAACAATTTAAACCCCTTCCCTTTTTCCTTCCAAACCCCAACCCACCCAACTAACCCAAAAAATTTACCAAACCCCCCCCTCCAAACCCAACCAAACAAAACCCAAGTAACCAAAAACCAAAACTTACGGATTGCGATAATGGAGGGGGTTTGGGTCTCTGTTTTATTTTTCCCGAAAAGAAAATTTAGTTTCGTTTAGGGTCGAATGGATATGATAAGAACATGAGTTTTAATGTCGTGAAGCGTTATAAGATAACAGGTAATGATGGCAAAAGTTTTGGAAAAAAAAAAATGATTTTTTAAATTTTTTAACTTGATATTATCATGATGCTAGGATAAACTAATATATAAAATTTTTATCTAATATTTTTTCTATTTTTTTAAAAGGAATTCATTTCGAGAAAAAAAAACAAAGCCAAAGCAATATTATTTCAAAGCAATCATTTCATAAAATTATATATAAAGCAGTTTTAATTCTAGAAATAGATTTATCTTATTTTCCCTTTTTGAGTTAACATACTTTTCAAGGTTTCTTTTTTTAAGAGGGGTCGGGTGATTTCTAAAGTTTTTTTTTTTTTTTTTTAAAGATAAAAGAATGGGAATTAAACTCGTTTCATAAAGTTCATTTTTATTTGTAAAGGAATAAAAAAATAGAACCCCTTTTAAAAAGGTACATTTTTTTAATTTAAATAAAACATTTTCTTTGAAAAAAAAATTTTGGGTAGACTAATTTTAAAATTTTTATATTTAAAAGGCCATCAAAAAAAACCCCAATACAGACGGAAAAAAAATAAATTTTAAGGGAACATTTTAAAACCAATGTAGATAATGGCATTTAATTTGGGGGGAACGATAAGTAAACATTTGTGATAAAGTAGGTTTTGATAATGTAAAAAAAAAAAAACAATATGAAGTTGGGCAAAAAAGTTGTCGTTTTTGTTTCCCAAAATCATTTAAACTTATTTCTAAGATGATTGGGGTAAGATAGTGATGTTTATTATAATAATACAGTGATATTATTATTGATAATATGTGATGAGATAAGGATAGTAACAATATCAATAAAAAAAAATAAAAGATGTAATAATATATAAATAATATTAATTTTAATAAAAAAAAAAATAATAGCAATGATTATGATTGTGATCCGTCTCGGGGCCGATTTACAGAACTCAAAAAAACCTGACGGGCCCCCTTTTGTCTGTGGGAGCTCTTCAAGGCTAACACTGAAGCAGCTCAGGAGCCATTGCTTACGCCGAGGGAAAGGGCAGTTCCATTCCGGAGACATTAGGGGCCCACTGAAGGGTCGAAGGCGGCTAAAAGGGGAATCAAGTCTGCGTCTTTCCATGGTCGTAGGGCTCGGGGGACTTTGGAAGGGAAAGGAAAGTTCATCAGGAACTTGTGAGGGGGTCAAAGGGCCATTTTGGTAAAGCCTTCCCCCCGCCTACCAACCCCTGAGAAAATGAACCTAAGCCCTCCCACAGATACTGCAGTCCGATCAGCGGAGGGGAGGATCACTCAGAATTTTGGGGGTTTCGGAACTTTTGGGCTGAGTTTTTTGAGCTTTGTCCAGGTAGACCCCCAACGTTAGTTGGAGCAAGCGATGTCTCAGTGCCTGTGCCGGGACCCCCATAGCGAGGAACCTCCCCCCCAAACGAGGTTAGGTAGCGATTTCCAAGCGAAGAGGGGGGAAAGCTGCGGGCATAGTGAATCCTGTGGTCCCATTCCCCTGACCTGTGGGGGGCGTGGTATCCCTCTTGGAAAGGGGGAAAAGGAGATCGGGGAGTAGCAACTACCGGGCTTTACACTGTCAGCATCCCAGGCAAGGTTCTCCCCCACATTTTTCTGAAACGGACCGAACCCCCTACTGGGGCATCAGAGCCCGGGAAAGCAGTGGATTTATTTTGGCAAGTCCACGATAGCCCGTTTTTTAATACGCTCCGAGAAATTTGTGGGCGCCGTGTGAGTTGGTCGGGGGTTTGCTTGCAGCCTACATTGACCTCAAGAAGGGTTTTTGATCGGTGCATCGGGAATCGCTAGGGAGTCCTGAGGCTCAGGGGAATTTCGACCAGATTATTGGCCTGATAGCAAGCCTCTATACTGGTACTAAAAGTGCTGTAAAGTGTGGGGGGGGTATGTCGAACTTCTTCCCTGTTAATCAGGGGGGGGGAAGGCGCGTCCTTGCACCAACACTTTCAAACCTGTAGGATGGATAATGGGAAGAGTTATAGCCAAAGCATTGTGGAGAAAACACTAGGCAATATAAGGTCTCAGCCCTTGATTTTGCCGAAGTTCCCATCCTATCTGGCCCCTGGAGGCACTTGGGCGGCTTTTGATGCTTTTAGCAATGAGGCGAAAGCCCCAAGGCCTGGGGGGGCTCCTGGCCCAAGACCAAGTTTAGGACTTTGGGGGCCTTTTGGGGGAAACCCCGTTTCAGTCGATCATGTTGCGGCGGGGACGTTAAATTTACAGAAATTTTTAAATACCTTGGTAGGTAGTCCTTTCTTGGGTGTCAGCCAGGAAGTCATAGGACGGATGGTCTGGCAACAGGAGCCATGAATCGATCAACAAGAGCCGTTTGGAGATGTCGGTTTTTGAAAAAGGCCAAGTCGTGTCAAGGCCCTTTATACTGCCATTTTTTAAGGAAAAAAAGGAGCTATCAGCTTTTTGGAGTTCGCCCTTTATGCCTTTTTAAAAGTCCCCTTTGCCGGATCATGGGGGACAGTTGGAGGGCCGCGGGGGAACCGGGGGTAAACCGTTAAACGGGATGGGACGACGCTAATGGGCCCAACTGGGTTTCCCCTAGCCCTTCCCTAGGTGCCCTCCCCGGGCCCCTTTCCCCCTGGGGAGGGGACCGGGAACCTGGAGATAGGTTGGGCGTGGGACCTGGGGGAGGGTTATGGGGCCGTGGGTGGGGGGGCTGCCCAGGGCCCGGGGGGAAAGGGGGTTTTGGGTGGGGGGTTTAAATTTGGGTGATGGGGAATGAAAATTAATAATGATGATGAAGGAAAATTTTTAAAATTAAGATAATGATAATATAATATTTTTTATAAAATAATATAAAATAAAAAATAATAAAAATAAAACAAAAATAAAAAAATATATGGATAAAAAATAAAACAAAAAAAAAATAATAGTAAAATAATAAAATAATAACATAATAAAAAAAGATGAAAAAGAATATAAAAAATAATAATAATAAAAAATAATAAAATAATTATATATAAAAAAAAATAAATATAATATATGAAAGGAATAATAAATAATATTATAAAATAAAAATAATATATGAATATAAAAAATAATAATAATAAAAAAAAATAATAATTTTTGTTTTAAAAAAATTTTAAAATAAAAATTAAAAAAAAAGAAAAAAAAAATTAAAAAAAGAAAAAAAAAAAGTTGGGTTTTTGAAGGGGCCTTTTAAAATTACAAAAAAAAATTTTTTAAAAAAAATTTTTTTTAAAATTTTTTTATTAAAAAAAAAATTTTAGAAAAAAAAGTGAATAAAAAAAAAATTAAAAATTTTATTTTTGAAAAAATTTTTTTTTTGTTTAAATTGTTTTGTTAATTAAAATTTTAAAAAAATTTAAAAAAAAAACCCCCAACTAAAAATTTTTTTAAAAACAAACGTAAAATTGTTTAGGAAAAATTTAAAATGAAAAAGGGTTTTATTGGTAGATTGGGGAAATTAAAAAAAAAATAAAAAAAAAAAATAAAAATAAAAAAAAAAATTAAAAATAAAAATTTTAAAAAAAAAAAAAAAAAAAATTAATAATTAATATAAAAAAAAATTTAAAAAAAATTAAAAATAAAAAAAAATTTTAAAAATAAAAAAATTAAAAAAAAAAAAAAAAAATAAAATTTTTTAAGAAAAATAAAATAATAAAATTTAATAATAATTTTATAATAATATAATGATAAATAATAATAATAAAAAATAATAAATTAATTATAATAATTAATAAAAACAAATACGGGTAAAGTAATGATGATGACGAAGATAAGATAATATAATGACAAGATAATATTAATGATAGAATAAAAAACATTTTAAATACAAAAATTTATTTTAACTTGAACGAAGCCTGACACACTACGTACACCACATCCTTTCCCTCAAGCAAAAATTTCCCAAGAAGACAATTACCCCAGCAATAATACACGTTCCCCCCCTATTTTTATAAAAAAAAATCTCCGGTATTATAACACTGAAAAAACTTTCATTTAAAAAATTGACCCCCAAAATTTGGGGGTTTACTTACACCCACAAAGTCAGAGCAAAGGAATCGGACGATTTTTTTTACACTTTCAAACGGAGCGGGTTTGCCCCTCAGCGACGGGAGGTTTTTTGCTCTTTTTTGTGTGTAATTTGGACAAATTAATGCGAAGTTTTTGTTAAGAGTGGGGAAAAACAGCCCCAGGGTTATTTTATTTTGTATTCATAGTTATGTAGGGTGTGAAGTAGGAGATTGACATAGAAGATATCCTCAAAGCGAAGGAATTGATGTCATTAAATAAACTAAAAAAAAAAAAAGTTCTTTGGAATATAGCATCAAACGTAAAAATGAAAATAAAAGGGGAAGGGAAAAGAAGACCCCTTTTGGTTTCTGAAGCGAGTTTCCTTTCCGTTATGGCGGGGAAAGGAAAATTTTTGGGGGGTTTTGATTTACATTTTTTTTTTATTCTAACAAAAGGATTTAGGGCCATTTGATGTTTGACATTGGGATCGTGTTTTTAAAGGTTTTTGAATTAATAGCCTAATTTATCTATATCTCGGACGCCTTTTATTTATGATGTTTTCTGCATAGTGGAAATTTCCTATGGAAAAACAAATGCTGGGTAAGTTTTCAGTTTAAAGTTTTAAGGTAGGAAAAAACCAAAAAAAAATTTTCTTTTTTTCCCAAGTTTTTAAAAGGAAAATGAATTTTTTTTTTAAAAAAAATTTTTTTTAAAAAAAAAAAAAAAAAATTTAAAAAGTAAGGTCTACAAAGGAACAACGGGTTTCAATATCCTCGCGGATTTTTTCTTTACTTTTTGACCGAAAATGAATTTCCTTTTTTCTATAATAAACTGTTTGGCAGTGCTTCAAACCTTTTGGGAAAATTTTTGGGAATTTAGTAAGGGTTTTTATATTTATGTTTCACTTCCCAATGCGCCCTATCCCCTGCTTTTAAAAAATTTCTGCCTTCCATGGCAAAAAAGGTATAAAGAAAAAAGAAAATGTTTAAAAAGGGAAACAATTTATAAATTTTTTGGAAATTTTTTTACTTGTTTTTTCCCTTTAGTTTTGTTTCTTTTAGATTTTTTAAAAATTTATAGGTATTGATTTGTTTCCAAAGGGGAAAAAGTTTATGCCCAACAAGATGGATGACGGGTTTCCGCCCAAGACAGCTCCAAACCCCCCAGGCCTTTTGTGTTGCCAGAAAATATTTTAATTTTTATAACAGCCCTTTACAGAATAAAACAGTTATAAAATAACATAGTGGGTTTTTGGGAAAGTTAAAATTTTTTTAAACTGGAAAAGGGCACTTATCAAAAAGAACAGAGGAGCTTGTTTAGCAGTTTAATTTAGAATAATGAAGGTGAAGGAAAACCCGTGTTGAACACTTTTTTAAAAAAAATCATATTAAAAATTTTCAGGAGGGTCCCGCAGGGGGGCCTTTTAAATTTTTGGGTTTTTTCTTTTGGGAACGATGAGAAATTTTGGTTTCCTCATTGGTATTCTTAAACTGTATGGGCGGGACTTGGGAAATGGATTTAGATAAAAATAGAAATAAAAGGGCCAAAATAAAGTAAGTGACTTTTAAAAAAAAAAAATATGGGGGAAACCCAAACATAAAAAGCCCTTTTACTTCTGGGATATCTCGTGACGCTCTTTTATTTATGATGTTTTTCTGCATAGTGGAAATTTCCTATGCGAAAAATCACAATGCTGGGTAAGTTTTCAGTTTCACACAGCTTTAAGGTAGGAAACACGACCGAAAATAATACATTTCATCTATGGTATTTCCTTGCAAGTTGCTATAAGGAACTTGTGCAAACATGTAAGGGTATTCTTTATAGTACTGACCCATCACCAGAGACTAAGTCTCCAAAACTCCACAGCACAAAATTGTTTCAACAGTCTATTAGTTTCCGTGACTGGACATGCCCTTCAGTGAACATCATGCACCCCCCTCAACCCCAACTTTAGTCAACTTTTAAAAGAATATCGTCTTCAATTGCCCTACCGTAGTGCATCCATTACCATATTGTATCTTTTAACAGTTTAAACTTGGTAGAGGCCGCGGTGGCTGAATGGTTAGAGCATCGGCTCAGGACTGTCACAACGGCAATCTGAGTTCAAGGGTTCGAGTCACCACCCGGCGCATTGTTCCTTGGGCAAAGGAACTTCACTCGAGTGCTGCCCAGCGCGGTGGGCAAGCCAGACCAGTCAGTGACGGTCCCGAACTGGGTTAAATAGAGATGGTGACTCAATTAAAAACACCAGGCGGAAGGCGACGGCAAACCACCGCTCTAAATTGCCAAGAAAATCAGGAAATCCATGATCACCAATGACTTTGGGATAGGGAACTTGAAAAAAAATATTATATAACTTTGGTATATTTTACAGAAAATCAAATGACATTATTCATTAAAGAATGGAAAACTGAGAGTAACTGATGCATGAAATATCTGTGCATGTAAATATTAACCTCAGAAAGGAAGAAAATATTGCCACCAGAATCCCGAGTGAAGAGGAGTCTAAGTCCCAAGTATCAGATGGGATTCTAGGATATACAATGGCAGTGTGAGATAATATGACAATATACCAGGAGATTTATCATCAATTAAAGAACCAGTCAAGGCTCTAAACTGCCAAAACTTAAGAGAGGATGTTTGCTCATATAGTTAATGCTTTTAACATTTTGCCCTTCTCCATCCCCACCCCCAAAAAATCTTCAATTTCACAGGTTGCCTACTCAAAAAACAAAGATTGCACAGAAAAATGGAACCCCATCTCATTTGATCACATCAATTACAAGAGGAATTCTGAATTTGTATGTTAAACTCATGTTGTCCTTGGCAAAAGAATTTTTACAAGCTTGTTTAGAAACTAATTCACCTGATCACTTAAATTGTTTAAAAGCCTATTAAACAAAAATGTATGGTGGCCCCTTGTAGAGTTTGATGTGCACATACAATTCTTTGCTGGCAGTGTTTTTTCTTTATGTCCACTCAGAGAATTATCTCTGTAATTGTCCAAATAGAATTAGTCTACATTTCAAATACTTTGTTAAATTATTCATATCCTTGAAGTGTTATTAGGAATAGCATGCAAGAAAAAAAAGACAGTAGTCTACCAAAGTAAGGTTCTACTGAAAGGTATACAACAGTTGCAATCTCCTCGCGGATTGTGTTCGTCACATGCCAGACCTGAAGATGGAATTCCTTTGTCTATAATGATCTGTAGGCAGTGCTTCACTGTGCCATTCTGGGACTTTAGAAGTTACTATATTCGGCACTTCTAATGTCGCATAATCACTGCTTGTAAAAGTTCGCCTTCCATGCAAAAGGTATAATAGAAAAATGAAGTGTTTAAAGGATTATCATTGATAGGCTTTCTGGATTTATTTACTGTTACCATGAGTTTTAGTACTTTTCAGATTTTGTACCAATTATAGGTATTGATTTGTTTCAGGGAAGAAGTACCTTTGGCCAAACAATGATGGCTGACGATGCCGCCCCAGACGAGCTCCACCTCCCGGCCATCTGTGTTGCCCGTAAGTATTTTGATATTATAGGCATGCCATGACAGAATAGCAGTTGCTAACTACATTTTTCTATAGTGTTTTGGATATGTTTATGTGAAGCGGAAGGGTCTACTCTATCAAGAGAACAGAGGAGCTTGCCAGCAGTCAAGTCAGAATAGAGGAGGTGAAGGAAAACATGTGTGAACACGTTTAAAAACACATATTGTAAATTCTCAGAGGCCTCGCAGGCCTTTATGGGTGTTTTGTCTTGGAATCTTGATTGAGAAATTTCGGGGTATATCCTCATTGGTATTCTGTAAACTGTATGACTGTACGTGGTAATGGATTTAGATATCAAGAAGTAAAGTGACCAATAAAGTAAGTGCATCTTTAAGAAAAAAAATATGGTGGAACCAAGCATAAAAAGATGTAACTTCTGAAAGTGTATGTGATATGGTTGTAACAATACTGACATAGAATATAAAATTTCACAAGCCACACTTCAAATGAATGGTAAATGTTACACCTGCTTTTTTTTGCCTCTCTTTTCTTTTCTTCGTCTTCTTCAACTTATTATATTCTTTATACGAAAAAAAAAAATAGGTATAAAAACTTCTTGGACTAGAAAAGTAGTACATTGATGTCAACCACCTTATCTTTTACAGAATTATAATGCACCCAGACCAGTAGTACCAGAAGTTTCACTGATGTTTGATAGAGAGGGAAGCCTTATTTGGCAACAAACCAAATCCAACTCCCCAGTAGCCTGCAACAAAAAAGGGATGCAGTTCACCAAATAGGTCAGTTACAGTAGCAAATCAGAGGAGTACCAGTGATCCCAGCTGTTAACATCCAGGGAAGCAGGCTGCACCTTCAAGGGAAATTCAAGGCTTCAGTCTACAACACATTTTAAGAATAGGGCAGATGAAAATTATGTAAGACCAAAATTGCCATTGCAGAGA
Source organism: Penaeus monodon (assembly GCF_015228065.2). Lineage (NCBI taxonomy): Eukaryota > Metazoa > Arthropoda > Malacostraca > Decapoda > Penaeidae > Penaeus > Penaeus monodon. The sequence goes on from NC_051398.1 coordinate 50,072,530, forward strand.
AAGACAGAAGGCCAGTTTCAGAGAGATCTAGTGGATCACCAGTACTAAAATCCAATGAGAGTGACAAGCATTACAACCCTCTGATTACAGCCCATCTCGAAAAAGGAGTTGAACAAGGAGGTGGGTCACAGCTTTCCCCTCCAGTAAGGGAGATTTCTCCACTGATACAAGAAAATTACAGTACCTGTCACAAGAGTGCTAACTCCCCAGACACAGAAACACAGTCAGTTTCTTATCATCATGAAGATCAGTCATGTTGAGTAAGAACTCCTGGCCATCACAAGTAACAACAAAATCGTCCATTTTTATAAGAAATCCTGTGAGAGTGATGAAGAAACACCAGCTTTACACAAAACGGAATGACAGCATCAGAGATGTTTACAAACATATGGATATGAAAAGGAAAAATGTTAAGGCCTACTCTACACCATAGTGAAGGCAAAACACAGAGGCCCAGTAACTTGCTCAGTCTTACAGAAAGGACTTGAATACACCCCCTTCAGTTCAGTAAAATAGACATTAATAATCCAGGGAGGTCAGTCTCTCATCGCCCACTAGTAAGTCACTATCAGTCAGATCGTATTTCTGGCCAATCAAGAATTCATTTGGAAACCCAAATGTTTATCATTAATTGAGAAACAGAATGGCATATTTTCAGGCTTACAGAGTTCTCTAGAAAGTTATTAGAGAAGCAGGAACATAATGAGGTTCAGAGAAACAAGGAATCCAGAGAATTATTGAGAGAAATAGAATGGCCCAGTTGCTAAGCAGAAGGTGAATCAGAAACAAATATTTAAAGGATACTTGCAGTAGACAGAGCTTGATAGAATGTGAGGATCTAAGTCAAATAGGACTTCAATACTGAATTTCATGGGCAGATTTGATTGCGTGGTCTGTTTGATCTGAGATGCAGTTGAAAGAGGCCCTGAGCAAGATGCCAAAATTTGAGTCTAGAGAGCTGTGAAATTCTTCAGACAAAGCAAGGGGGGCGGTGTGGGTGGGGGGGTGGGGGAGGTGGGAAGAACAAAAAAGTCAGGAGAAGACAAGCAGATAACATTAGAGATAATATCAGCCAAACTTATTTAAAATAGGAGGGATCCCTCAAGAAAGCAACAAATTGGACAAGTGCACAAGGAAAGGTCCTGACAATCAAGAAGTTGTCATGAAAAACAATTGAGAGAAGCCTACCAGTCCAGTCCTTCAGTCAACAATTAGTATGACCGAGTTCCCTGATGCAGTAGGCACTGAGGAGGGCTGACTGTTGGATGAGGTCGGTATTAAGTCTAGGAATGTTGAACTCAGGATTTGTATTTTTACACTGCCAAATAACCCCAAAAAATTTGTGTCTTTCATTTTTTTTATTTTGAATAATATATAATGTTTCTCCATAGCTGATTTTTATAAGGTTTATCTGCAGGTATACTTAAGAATAGTAATTACTAATGGTGATTAACATTTGTTCCAGAAATCAAAAGAAAGAAAAGTTAGAATGGAAGGATCTCCGTCTTGGGTGAGAGTGCGAGTATGTGCAGTCCAGCAGCCACGATAGTACTCAGGCATCAGGAAAGTGCACCAGCTAAAGCAACAGGGGTGAACTTTACAACAATGTCATGTACGTCTTGATCCCCATCACAAAAGTGTTATTTTTTGCTTGTTTGTAAGCTGGACAGCATTTATTTAATCCTCAAATGGCTGGTCTCAGACATTTTTGTATCACTAATTCCTGTGGACTTCTGGCAACCATCTAGCCTTTTGGCTGAGGAGTTTCTGTAGTATAGTGGAACTTCCGCTCAGCTCAGTTGAACTCAATGATGAGTTGGTTTTCATGACAGCTGTAGGGCATGGCCGGTTTAAGAGGTTAAGATTCCTCATATTCCTTTTTTCTTGCCTGAATCCTTCCCCACCTCATAGTAGAAAAGATTAAAAAGCGGAGAGAGGTTTTTTTTCTTCTTCTTCTTTTTCTTTTTTTTTTTCTTTTTCTTTCTTCTTTCTTTATTTCTTTCTTTCTTTTTTTCTTCTTTTTTTCTTCTTTTTTCTTTCTTCTTTCTTTCTCTTTTCTTTCTTTCTTTCTTTCTTTTTCTTTCGTCCACATGCGTTAAGAACATTATATTCATTGAAGAGGCCTTAGGTTGAAGAGCTATCCTTCTGTGTTTAGTTTAAAGTTTTTGTTATTATGCTTAGAAAATGGTCAGAATATTGAAAAATTTTAATAAGGGGATATGCAACACTGGTGTCTTATAACATAAATATTCCAGGAGTAGTATATTGAAACTTTATAGATAATAGTTATCTCTGTGTTGCTTACATTGATTGTGAGCCATATTTGTATGTGACACAGTAAAAATGCACCGTTAATTATAATACAAACATTAATTTTGATTTGGCTTTGGAGTAGTCATTGTATGCCTACTGGCCCCATTTTGAAATTTTCTGGTGCTGGGTTTTCTCTTATCAAGTGTCCAATATTGTGTTATACAAAATAGGTATTGTCACTTTCCTTCTTATAGCTTTTATCTTCACCCTATCAATCAATATCTAGTTACAGGTGCTTAGCTGATTGTAAAAAACATTTTTCCAGGCATTTTCATGTAAATCTACTTCATAAATTTTCTGTGGATTAAAACCAATAAATATTGGACAAAGACATGATCAACTAAACTGCCTTTTCTCACTAATTTGAGTGATTCTCATGTCCTTACTCTTATAAGAAAGGCAATAAATATCAAAAATATTTCAAATAAGTAATTTATTTTTAGGGATAACTACAGGTAAGGTGCTCAGACTGCACCATCAGAAAATTCTATTGTTCCACCTTACCTGTTTGTTATATGAACCTCACTAATTGGATTCTCAGATCTACTAGTCATTCGGAAACCAGGTTTATTTTAACCAGAATCAGGGAATCAGCTATAGAGGCTCAGAGATAAGCATGGCACTCCATCTGATAGTCCGTTCATGTGTAGCGATCTCCCAAAGTTAATACTGAGCTATGTGTGGAGTTCGCCAATGGCGCTCACCCTCCTTGAGCAACCCATTCAGATAGATGGTGAAGTAGGATTTCAGTGGAAATTCACTTTTGTTTCTATGTGGATAGGCTAACTTGCCACACTACTCGTGGGTTAGGACCTTTGTCCATGTAAAAACCAATCTGTCACGGCATTTAAATTGTAGGCTGTAGTCTGTTACGTTATGACCCAAAAAACATTGAGGAATATAGATGATCAAATTTCAAGTCAATTCGACAGTATGACATCTGCATCTTGATATTGAAAAGTATTTCTTGCCATACGTTTTAAGCATCTTTTTGTGTCTGTGTTTTTTTATTAAAAGCTACCTGCTGGCTCTCTCTCTATTCTTAATTATTTATTGTATATTATATCTTCCAGACAAATATTCAGCATATTTTGCAAAAATTCTAAGCTGCAGAGGAAAGAGGAAAGAAGTGAAGGGAATGCTGACAGGTCACCAGAGACAGAGGGTACGATGTCTGAGGTTTAGGTGCCTAGAGTGGTAAATAAACATGTTTCTTGCCCATTTTTTTAATTTTTTTTAAAATTTTAAAATTGTTGACAGGTGCAATGCCCATACCATGTCATCCCTCTTCCAAAGTGTTTGCACTAAACAGTTGTTCAGTCAGTTAAAACATTGCCGGCGGGTGGAATGTAAGTTACATGCCATGACATGGCGGGACCATCTGCGGGGGGACCGTAACGCACTGCCATAGAGTTGTATAGGACAATGCCATGAGTTTTTTTTTACATACGCAAAAAGATTATTATTTTTTTTGCCAGTGAAAGTGTGATTAAGTCGGTTTTAACACTTTCTCATTTTTACCATGCAATAAATAAAAAAATGCAACAAAACCAACGATTTCAAACTCCTGATGCCGCCACTGCTTATTTTATTCGGACTATAGATCGAATAATGATCAATATTGGGGTCTATATAACAACAAAAATACCCTTCAGTCTCAGATTTTATTAGGAAGTTTGGCAAGTAGAGACTTTTTTTAAAAAATAATGAAAACCTTAAAATACAACATAATCTTCATAGTATTACGAGGAACAGCATGGGATGCCGGTATTTGGCATGAGTGGTCGCGCATGCTTAGGGCGACGATATAAGTCCCTGCAGCGTAGGCCCAGGCAAGATTAAATACTACCCGTCGGATTAAGGGTTAAAGAGATGCAGACCCTCAAAAAGTATGGCTTAAAGTCACTTGTAGCCTGTTTCTGGAAGGCTCAATATATCTGCAGCAACAGCTCGAGTGAGGAGTTAATATTTTTACCATGCTTCTAATTTCTGCATTCAGCACCCACCCAGGTCATGTAAACCTGTCAGCATTGAGATAAAAGATAATTTCATGTGAACCTTGGATCGAGATATGAAGGGGTTTTCTTTTTTCAGAGTCGAAAAACCTTCACTGATCAACAGGAAACAACCGTAATTGACCCCCAGACGGAAGCACGTCAGGAAACAGTTAATGCAGTTGGTATTAGTTCAGGACCCTGCTACACTGGCTTCAAAACAACAGGTATTAAGAAAACTGTTTACTGTAATATTGTGTTTTGTTTCAGTCATTCTTTTCACTACAGATGAAGAAAATTACAAAACAAAAGATACTAAGACACTGTTCTAGTTGCAAGTTTCAACTTCTCTCAGATGCATGACATGATCTTGCTTCTTTCATTTTCTCTTGCGTTTGTCATGCCAGGATCTTCACAAATTCAGATCATTTATAATAACTGCATAAATTTCGCATTAGGAGCTTCATTTTGATAAAAAAGTTTTCCCATTCTGCAAAAAACATTAATGTTTACAGGTATTTTGAAAACTGCGAACTTTTTCTGTTTTACTCTCAAATTGTGGAATTTAATCTTCTGTTGTAAACCATAGAACGCTTACAGGAAAATTAGAGGAGAGTGGCAAGGAAGTTGCATATTTTTTCAAGTAATATATTGTCTTCTAATGTTTTTCTTTACAAAATGCTATATTTGATGAAAAAAATAAATATAATTATCATATGTAAAACTAAAGGAATTTCAAAGGTGATTGTACTCCTCATACTTGCAGTTTTCTCATTTCCTTCCATGTCCTACAAAAATCACCCTTCTTTTCAGGCCAGTATGGCTACCATGTACATGCAGGACCCATTAACATGCTGTCCATGCTACCAACACTCCATGCCCACCTCAGAGACAGTGCCATACCAAGAGACCGATGTACCAGCTGCAAAGTACCTATCATTATGCACAACTAGCGAGACATTGCTGCAGCATCTCCTGGTAAGACATCACTCATTGGTTTTAATTAAACTGTTATAGATTGGTATATGCACATTCTGCTTGCAAGGATGACTATGACGTCCATTTTTCCAGATTGCAGCTGTTTTTTCCCCGTCTATAAATTAATTTTGCATAAAGAAATCAAGTGATAACTAACTATACATCACATCTTATAAAGAAATAGGTAGGGATTTTCTCCACATAAAATAAAGAAAATTATTTGTTGGCACACTAAGAGCCCATGTTTTTATTCTCTGACATATAAGTAAATAAAAATATGTTTGTATACATTGTGACCAGAATTATTGTACCTGTTATTTCATATAATTGCAAAAGTTTGCTTTCCTTATTTATGTTGGCTGGAAAATGGCAGGATATTAGTCTGATACCTTATCTCTCTCTTGCAATATTTTGTGCGTTCATATCCTGAATATTATCCCCCTGTGCTATATTATGTTTTTTGGTAATCTGGGGGGGGGGGTGGGGGTTATCACAGTAGGCTATGTGACTTTTTAATAGATTTTGATGATGACTTTCTTTTCAGCAGACAGGAAGAACAGAGCTGTGCAGATGAGTACCAAGGCATTGAGACCCCCATTCCAAGCAAATTAAGAATCCAGATACTGAACATACCTTTTCCATGGCGAACAAAAAGTTTCTTGGAAAATATGGCTTGCAGAAGATTACACTTTAAGTTACAGCCATACTTCAGTGATATAAGATATGCTTTAATGTATAATATTTTGTGTTTAATAAATGTATTTCAAAGTACAAGTTAAGATGGGTGGCAGCATCTGTGAAAGTGTTATTATACATCAAAGGTGCCACATTTTATTTATAAACTTGTTTCTAGTCTTGGAAAGAACTTGGAAAAAAAAAATCTCAGTAACTGCCTAAGATATTTCCGTTTGTCTTTCACATGACTGCATGGGAATTAGTGTGGTCAAATAGTATATAAAAAATAAAGTCTTTATCCATTTCACATCTTAAATAAAATCTATGTTTTAGAGAATTGAAAGAGGTGTAATATAGTACTTTTTACTTTCTAATATAATTTACACTTTACAAATTAAAGAAACGTAAATACCTTCTTTTTATACAAATAAAATTAATCACTGACCAAGTTATTCAATGAGAAAGTACGAGCAAATCCAGATAAAACTCAAAATGCAAGCACTTCACACTGCAATAGACAATGATCAAAAGATTGTTGCCTATATCTGAGTTCTGTATTATTATTACAAGGATGATTTACATCAATAATGTAAAAAACGTACAAATGTCAAAAGCATTAGGTAGACATAAGGCGCCGGTACTTTGTGGGGTTATACATACTGGACAAAGACCATTTAAAACACAAAGGAAACAAACATTAGGAAATTGTTAAAGAAAAAAAATATTTTTCACACTATATATTTCATACACTTGTATTTATTAATGTAATTACACTTACTAATTTTTACTAAATGGAAAAACTTTCACCACAACCACAAGTTCTTTATATTTGGATTGTTAAAAAACAAATCAGATGACAATTTGTTTTGTACATAATACATTTCCGTCCCATAATAAAAGTCAACTGCGCTTCTTGTCAATGAGACTCGCACTCCTGGAAGAAAAGTTGAGGCACCTTTCGAAAAGGGAATTTCTTTTCCCTGCATATCAAATATTCAAAAAACAGGTTTTTATTTGAACAAGTAAAAACAATCAATATTCAAGCTTGCCTTCAGTAAAATTAAATAATTATGAAGACTGAAAAATCGGTATATCAAATGCCCCAACTAATACTAACCATCTTGAACAACATTGCCTCATAAAATTTCCTTTTTCCTTAGCATAGTCCAATGTGTAGTCAGCCCATACAGCCTCTCTCGCGCACAACAACATTCAGACCCCCACCTGCCACAGAAGGGAAGCGGTTATAGTCTTCTTCTTTTTAAGGAATCAGCAGACAAATTCTACATTTATAATTTAAAAACCACAAAATAATGTGGAAAAAAATTCAAATGTGAACCACAAAACTTTCATATATCCTACAAAAAAAAAACTTGAAATTTTATATTTCTGTACCATAATTGTCCATATTTGTGCATGCAAAAGATCTATGGAGATAATAACAAACAACTATGGAGATAAAACAATAGACCAAAACGTTCCATTACATATCTTTCAGGATTAATAAAAAAATTAAATAAATATTTTGCAAAGGACAAGCTGAACTGAAAATAATGGTGATCACTTATACGTACAGACTTCTGGATGTCTGTTCAGTAGCTCTCTAACCTTGGACAGCATTTTGGGTCGTAGAAATATACTAATAAAGAAAAAAAGGTAATCATTCTATTACTTTGGCAAGCAAGAAAGTCAATGACATTATGATAAAACAGAAACAAAACAGACCATTTTTTGTTGTATACATTGAATATTTAAGTGTATAAAATTTACTTCAGAAATTCTTAACTTTTCCCCAACAGTACATCGTGATACTTCAAAATATGTACTGTACTGTTAATCTAACACCTAAATTTAGAAATTGCCAATATAAGCATAAAATATTCCATGATATTTACCAACAAATGCAGCCAAAGTCTTCCCTATGAGAAACAAAATCCGTCAAGTTTGATTCTACAACATCCTGAAAAAAATCGTTTGGCTGAGTTCTCTAGTGTCACTTGTAAAGGACTGTATACTTGTATATGTAAAATGGACTATTGTTGGTTGTAACTCTAGCCAAAACACTTTCTGCTTTGCTTGTAAACAAAACAGTGAGCACTTTTGTAGAGAGAAAAGAGAGAGAGAGAGAGAAGAGAGAGAGTGAGACGGAGAGGAGAGAGAGACGAGAGAGAGAGAAGATGACGAGGAGAGAGAGGAGGAGAGAGAGAGAGAGAGAGAAGAGGAAGAAGAGAGAGCGATGAGAGAGAGAAGAGAGAGCAGGACGAGAGAGAGAGAGCGCGAGAGAGCGAGAGAAAGACCACAGGAGAGAGAGAGAGACACAGCGAGAGAGAGAGAGAGACACACAGACGAGAGAGAGAGAGACCACAGAGAGAAAGAGACAGAGACACACAGACAGAGAGAGAGACAGACAGAGACAAAGACAGAGAGAGAGAGAGAGGGAGTGTGTGTGTGTGTTGTGGTTGTGTGGTTGTGTGTGTGTGTGTGTGTGTGGTGTGTGTGTTGTTGTTCTGTGTGTGTGTGGGTGTGTGTGTGTGTGTGTGTGTGTGTGGAGTGTGAGTCGTGCGTGTGAGTGTGAGTGTGAGGTGTGCGTGTGAGTGTGAGTGCTGAGTGTGCGTGTGCGTAGGCGTGTGCGTGTGCGTGTGCCGTGGCAGTGAGCAGATTTCCGTGCGCGTGCATGTGAATTGTTTGTTGGATCCAAGGTCTGGATTTGATGTGCAAAGTTAGGCATGCAAAAAAATATGTGCTTGTGTTTTATAAACAGGCATCTTTAAACCCAAATCCCTAATGTAATGATGAAACCTATCAAAAGAAAATGAGAATCTGTATGGCCCAATATGTTTCTAAAAGTCGGTCATCCACTACACACAATGACAGTTGGACATCACCCAACCTAACTTCATCTATTCACAACAGGATGCAGTCTTATTGTAATATGTGGTCACTGAGCATAAACAGCCATTTAACCCATAACTGACGGGTAGCATTCATAGAGGCCGGGGCCTCGCTGCGGGGGGCTTATATCGTCGCCCTAGCATGCGCGACCACTCATGCCAAATACCAGCATCCCATGTCGTTTCTTCGTAATACTACGAAGATATGTTGTATTTTCAGTTTTCATTATTTTTTACAGTCTCTACTTGCCAAACTTCCTGATAAATCGAGACTGAAGGGTATTTTGTTGTTATATAGACTCCATAGTGTGATCATTATTCGGTCTATAGTCCGAATAAAATAAGCAGTGTGCGGCATCATGGAGTTGAAATCGTCTGTTTGTTGCATTTTTTTTTTTTTTTTGTTGCATGGTAAAAATGAGAAAGTGTTAAAACCGACTTAATCACACTTTCACTGGCAAAAAAAATATTTTTTGCCATGATTGTAACAAAAAAAAAATCATGGCATGTCCATACATACTCTATGGCATGTGAGTACGTACCCCCGGCAGATGGTCCCGCCATGCCATGGCATGTGCGTACATGCCACCCGTCGGCAATGGGTTAAAAGAAGGCTTAAAGCCTCTTTTTAGCTATGTAAGCAGTTACTCCACATCCCAATCTGATGCCCCAACAGCTTGGTAAGGCATTAATTACACCAGATAAGCAATGGAATAAATGTAATATATTAACCCTTAGCCTACAAATGACATGGGGGTCACGGCTCTGGGTGAAGCATTATTTCTGTCATAAGCAACTTGATGCATGCATTACATTTTATGCTGTTCTTTATAAGGAGCCTTCATGCACACTGCTAAAGAAAGAACAGGATGTGCTAGAATTGGTTATTGTTTTGTATAAAGGGCAAATTTTAGCACATAAATCATTCACCTGCCATGCATGGAAGAGGTCATACACCAAAACATGGCACTTTCTTGGTGCTGATGTGAACCTGTAACCTTCACTCTTCTTTATGAGATGAGTCCCCTCGTGTCAACTACTCACACTGTATTTTGCCACTCTGAAAGTGTGACTGTCCTCAAGTATGACACAAAAACAAAGTACTGAAACCATGATGGCACTCTTGTATATCACAGCATAGAATCTCTTATTTCATAAATATAAGTTGCAAAAATGACTTTTCTTCATTATCTTCATCATCATTCTATGAAATCTCTTTTATAAAGTGTATCACACCTTATCTATTGAAATGGATTCTAATGTACATAATCAGGCTACTACAGGTTTGATCTACCAACTAAGATAAAATACATATGTATCTCTGTATATGCAAAAACATTATATCACGTTTGATTATTGAAAAAAAAATTGTGGCACAAAGTTGAGGACTTAGTCTCTGGTGAGTGTGTCCATACTGTAAAGAACACCCTAAGCTAATCTCCAATTATACTATGGCAAGATGAATCATGGACTGGTTCCTTACTGGTCAATAAATTAACCCATAATTGACGGGTAGCATTCATAGAGGCCGGGGCCTCGCTGCCGGGGGCTTATATCGTCGCCCTTGCATGCGCGACCACTCATGCCAAATACCAGCATCCCATGCCGTTTCTTCGTAATCTATGAAGATATGTTGTATTTTCAATTTTCATTATTTTTACAGTCTCTTCTTGCCAAACTTCCTGGATTAATCGAGACTGAAGGGTATTTTGTTGTTAATAAGACTCCATAGTTGATATTATTCGGTTCTATAGTCCGAATAAAATAAGCAGTGTGTGGCATCATGGAGTTGAAATTGTCGGTTGTTGCATTTTTTTTGTTTGTGCATGGTAAAAATGAGAAAGTGTAAACCGACTTAATCACACTTTCACTGGCAAAAAAATTATCCTTTTCCAGATTGTAACAAAAAAAAAAAAACATGGATGTCCATGCATACTCTATGGCATGTGCGTATGTGCCCCCGGCAGATGGTCCCGCCATGCCATAGGATGTGCGTACATGCCACCCGTCGGCAATGGGTTAACAGGGAAGTCTGTTAAGTGACATTCAAAATTTTTAAACTGGAGAAATATAAGACACTTTTCATCTACACCCCCCTAAACCCCTTTTCTCACAGTTTTCACAGGGGGCTTAGGAGGTGAAAAAATGAGGCCCAAGGTAAGGGATCACCCCTACCTTGGACCCAACCCTTGCCTCAACAAATTCTACATGATCTTTTCTTATCCTACTTTCCTTTTCCTTCTCTTCCTCATCCCTTCTTCTGTCCACTTATCCTAATCATTAACTAATTTTTACCTTTTTTGCCACAATGCTATATTATTATGCTGTGTAACATTTTTCTGGCACATTTGTTTGTTTTGATCATTTACCTCAAACATTGCCTTGTGTGCAAAAACTTCTCAGATAGGAGCTTTGCCCCCAAGCCCCACCTTATCGCTATATTGGTTCCAATACAAGGTGGGGTTAATCTTTACAGTACAATACAAGGTGGGGTTAATCTTTACAGTATGGATGCACTAAGCTACAGCAAAATGAAGATGATATTCTTGTAGAGGTGAAAAAGTTGCAGTTGTTGGTACAATAAATAATAATCTGCAGATAACCCTAACTTCAGTCAACACTCCCAAGGTTCAGTTCCATCTTGCCGTCCATAATGAGGTGAAGACAATGTTTCCCAGGAGGTGTCCTTCCACCACTTCCGGGAACTTAGATTGCTGAATGAATTTTGTAATATGGAGTTAGGGACTTAGTCTCTGTGAAGAATTATCCAAGATGGCCACTCATAACATGGGACATGCACTGTTGATAATAGATATTTACTATTAAATAAGGAACAAGTCCAAGCTCCTGCTTAACAGGACATACATAGAGGATGATTGCTGTCCTATCCCCCAAGCATCATGACACACAGAGGTAACCAAATTTGCTGGGAATAAAACATGCTATGAGACAAAGATTTTACAAAATCATATTTACATTTTTGTATTTTACTAACCATAAATTATAGGTTTTATACAATTAGTCTATCATCCTGCACCCAAAACCCTTATTTCCCACAGGTATCTGAGACCTACTCTGTGGGGACGAGAGATTGGTTACTCAGAAATGAGAAGTTTGCATAGAAAATTGACACTGGATTCATTCTTTCAAGATCACACAAGAATAAAAAAAATTATTTTGTCAGTGAAAGTTAAACTGTTATAAAAAAAAATTATCCCAGAATTTGCTGACTGCAAAACTTACATAAAACAAAAATTACCAGGTATCCTCAAACTTACTTGAACCTACATAAGCTACATAGGTCCAGCATCATACCAGGAAATAATATATATATATATATTTTTTTTTTTTTTTTTTTTTTTTTTTTTTCATAAATCACGGCTTACCTATAGCGCAGTTACCTGTCGAATCTAGAAGTTTCGTTTTACATAATTCATAGTATCACAAAAAAACACCAAATACAAAAGCACAAGTCAAACTCCTAGCCATGCGATAAAGCCCCCCGAGGCCTGACGACCTGACCAGCCCTTGCGTGACCTTACAGAGGAAGAGGAAGTGAAAAATCCCCTTCCTACGAAGACTCCCACCCTTCCCTTCCTTCCTCTCCCTCTCCCTCCTCTTTCGACCTTCACCCCGTGTTTGTTTTTTCTCCCAATCAAAGGTTCCTCCGCCTAAATTCCTCCCGTAATACCCACCAAGACGAGCGCCGCTCTCGTGGGAATGAGCCTCCTGCCCTTCACGGCCCGCACCGTCGCAGTGGCAACCGAGGCCATGTTTGTTATGAAACTGCGGCTCGGACGGCTGGACGGAGGGCGTTCGCGCAAGGCCGGATTCGCGGGCGTTCGCGTACGCTTGCAGGCGACGGCGGTGACGTCAGTCTAGCCCTCCCTAACTAATGAGAATTTAAAGTATTTCACTTTTTCGTAAGGGTGCATTTGGAATTAGTAGAGTTATGAGTATTTCTAGGTGTGATTTGTAGTTTTATGCCTGACTAGCAATCATGATGAACAAATAAACATCCTTGTGAGGGTAAACACCGTAAGAACATATGGACATTGCAATCATGCTCAGGAGAAAGGCCAACGCATATGACGCAAATTCTGCTCTATAAAAGTCATTGAAATGAATGCTATTCAAACACTATAAACAAGTTCTGCTCTATCTTACTCTGTTTGGATTTAGAAAAAACATTCTGTCTACAACAAGCACAATGAAATGTATAACGATATTTAAGCTCCATTTTTGTTTGTGGCAATAAAAACCACAATTTCTGATAGGAGCAGTACTGTTTTTGTAAGGTTACTGTCGACATGAACTGCGGAGAAGAAATGAGTCTGCATCGTAGTACACACGCCAAGGTGCTTATCGTCGACTACCGAGAAGAACGAAAATAGATAGATAATGATGGCATGCGACCACTTACCTTGAATTTAGCCTCCGGAGATGCAATGGGCAAAGAAAGTGTATATTGTGAATAACAATCACTGATGCTGCGTTTTGTCAGTATATCGCTATTAATAGCTTTATTTAATATCCTAAATATTTTTTCCCCCTTGTCATGTTTACTTTTTTTTTTTTACCAAACCGTTTACCGAAATTTCTAACGATAACGACTGAATAAGACCGAATCTTTATAATTCGCCGGCGAACAGGATGAAAAATATCTTCGAGAAAAGAAACAACCAAAGTACGTCCTCAGATTTCGTACCATAATGAGAGCGGGAGCAGTAGCGGGACGCACTGTGCGTGTTTTTATGCTCACACACACACACACACACACACACACACACGTGTGTGTGTGTGTGTGTGTGTGTGTGTGTGTGTGTGTGTGTGTGTGTGTGTGTGTGTGTGTGTGTGTGTGTGGTGTGTGTGTGTGTGGTGTGTGGTGTGTGTGTGTGTGTGTGTGTGTGTGTGTGTGTGTGTGTGTGTGTGTGTGTGTGTGTGTCTGCATGTGTGTGTGTGTATGTGTACGTAAGTATGTATTTATTTATGAATTTATAACAAGCAGTATCCACGATAAAGCAGCTTGTACTCATTACACCCAAGGGTACATATATACGTGTACATTTCTCTCTCTCTGCTCTGGTCTCTGCTCTCTTTTCTTCTCTTTTCTTCTCTTCTCTTCTCTTCTGTCTCTCTCCTCTCTCTCTCTCTTCTTATATATATATATTATATATATATATATATAATATATATATATATATATATATTGTGTGTGTGTGTGTGTGTGTGTGTGTGTGTGTGTGTGTTTGGGGTTTGTGTGTGTGTGGGGTGTGTGTGGGTATATATATATTATTAATTTTATATATATATATTATATTATATATTTTAAATTTTATATATACAACACACATTTATGTATTTATTTTGTGATGTATAGTATGAAATGGTATAAAAATATATATATATATATATATTTTAAAATATATATATATATATATATATATATATTTGGTGGTGTGTGTGTGTGTGTGGGGTGTGTTGTGTGTGTGGGGTGTGGGGTGTGTGTGTTTTGTGGGGCGTGCGGCGTGCGTGCGTGCTTTTGTGGTGTGTGCGTGTGCGTTGTGTTTTGGTGTGGTTGTGTGTGTGTGGTGTGGGTGTGTGTGGTGTGTGTGTGTGTGTGTGTGGGGGTGTGTGTGTGTGTGGGGTTTGTGGCGAGCGAGCGAGGGGATTTGAGTGAGGGGGAATTGCCCCTAACCTTTCCCGGGTACCTTTACGACAAAAATGGTTTGAAAACCTTAGAAAAAAATAAAACATACCCAAAATATTACTTTTATTCCCCCTTTTAAACAAAAAACGTGGTTGTTTGGGTCCGACCAAAGGAACACACAGGGGATTTTTTGGTCCGATGACCTAAGCCCGTGAATTTTTTATTCTACATAATTTTGGTATTCTGGGGGAGTTTGGTGAACCCCCGGGGAAAAACCCCAAAAAGTCATAAAGAAAAAAAAAATCTTGTTACGCGTGGGGTCGTCGAAAAATGGGGTAGTGGCTGAACTGAAGGGTGAGGCCCAAGTTTTAAAAAAGTTACCTTGTAAATGTGTAGATCGTACTTTGGGGTTGCTTGCCTAAGTGGGGTTCCTCTGAACCAGGGGCCCCCAACCAGAGGGGAGGGGAAATATTTTTCTAGGGGCCATGGAAGGCAATATAAAATTGGGACATATCAATTTGGATTTTTTTCCCCTTTATAATGTTTTTTGTTTTGATCATTAGCACCACTAAATATTCATAACTAGTGATAACTAAACCCTTTCAAAAAAAAAAACAAACACTGAAGGGGGGCCAGGGGAATTATATTTTGGGTCTGGGGCCACAGAATAGAAAAGGAGGGGAACCCCCCTGTCCAAACCTTCCTAAATTGTTTTTTCTTTTGTCACTTTTAAAACTCCGACTTTTAACAAATGCCCCCTTCAGAATAAATCAGGATACGCTTTTTTCCCTTACTAAAAAATGAAACCCCTACCTTAACTCCCTTTGAGGGGGAAATTCACGTATTTAAACAAAAAAATTTTATACAAGTAGTTTGACATTTTATAAACTATTAATATCAATTTTTAAAACTTTTCCCTGTATATGCCAAAAAAAATAAAAATCCCACTTTAAAAGATAATGTGTACTACAAAAACCCAAAAAATTCCCCGGGGAGGCTCCCGGATTCATTTTTATAATTTTATCAGCTTTTGCCACAGTTTTTTGGTATCTTTTGTAGGTCTGAAAAAACTAGTCGTCAGTCGCTGTGAAGTGTGGAAACCCCCTAATCCGGGGTCTATAGGGCCCTTTGCTTTTAAATCCACTGTACCCATTCTTAATCCATGGATTCTACTTGGTACTTGCAACCTAACCAAAACCTCGTGTCATATGCATAAGGGAAAAATAGGGGGGGCATTATTGAAAAATTCTAAATATTTAAAAGTTTTTAGCTAAAAATTGGGGAAAATTCCAAAAAAAAATGGTTACAAAACCCCCTGCTCTCTACTTTAAAGGGAAAATGATCTTTAAAGGGAATTCTCAGAAAAAGGGAAAAAAAACCCAAGTAAAGTGAAAATTTTTAATTTCAGTAATATTTGTTCAAAATAGGACTAAAAAGAAATTCCCTTTCATCCTTTAACAAAACCTGACTTTTTATTAATAAAAGGGAAATTTTAGTTATTTACTCTAATTTTTTAAAATTTTCTGCCCATCAACCTCAAAAGATCACTAGCGGCGTATTAAAAATAGGGGGTGATAGGGGGGTATTTGGGGGGGAAAAACCCCCAAAAAGGGGAAAGGTCTTTTGGGTTTCCCAAGGTGAGGTTTTGGGTTTTCCCCAGAATGGCTAAAAAAATAAAAAAATTATACACACATCAAAGGTCATAGTTTTATGAATTGAGGTGAAAAGGGTAAAAATAAGTTTACAATTAAAGAAGGAACATTTCAGCAAAATTAGTCGGGGCCAAGGGGGGAAGTCCAAGGGTCCCTTTGGGCCCTTTCAGTCCCCTGTTCCAAAAACCCCCCTTTAAAACAAAAAGCATTTGTTTGGGAGCTTTTACTGTTTTTTGCCCTCTTCCTAAAAACATTTTTCCTTTAAAATTTTTTCCCTTTAAAAATTTTCCCAACCACATAGTTATTGGGGGATAACTAATTTTTTCCCTTTAACTCTTCTAATCATAAAAAAACAAATTTAAAAGCGATTTTTTTTTTTTATACTCTTAAGGGTTTCCACAAAATATAAAGGGCACATGATAATAAAAAACAATTTATGTTTTTAAAAATTTATTGGATTTTTCTTGTTTTTTTCAGGGGAATAAATCCGTTGTATTTTTTTAAACCCAAAATTTAAAATTCCCAAAACTCAAAAAACCCATTATTTATTTAATGGTGGCAAGGGAATTTGCATTTTCAGTTAAAATCATGGTTTTATAAAAAGTCCCCAAAATTTAAAAAAGGGGGTTTTTAACTAAAAAAATTTAGCAATAAAGTTTTGGGTTGGAAAATGTAAAATTTTTTTTCCTGTTGTTTTTTTAAAAAAGGGCCCCCCACCTTAAGCAAACACCTTCCATTTTTTTATAGTGCAAAAAATACAGATTTTGGGGGTTTTATTTGCATATGGTGGGTAAAAATTAAGGAAATTGGAAAGGGCAGGTATTGCAGAAAATAAAGGGTTTACAAAGTTAATAATGCAATGCGCCAAAATTATACCCCAAAGACAGTAACTTCAACATGTCTTAATAAAGTAGGCAAAATAAAAAATTTCCTGGCTATAACTATTTATAAATTTGTCCTTAATACCCAAAAACAAGATGTTTAAATTTTGTTTTTTTTTAGGAAATCCTTAAAATAATAAACTAAACACAGAGGGAAAACACTTTCCCGAGCGTTTAGATAAAAGGAAAAGGGTAAGAGGGTTTTTTTTAGTTATAAATTTGGGCATAGTCCGGGCCATAATCTATTGAAAGGGTTTTTTCCGGATATATCTTTATTTAAAAATTTTGGTATTTTAAAATTTAAAATGTGTTAGATCCCCAAATAACTAAAGATTTTTTTAAAATTTATCCCCAAAGAAAAGGGAAAAAAAAACCCCAATGTGCCCTTTCAAAAAAGTTTGTTTTACACAGCACAAGTGCCCTTATGCCTTGGGCCACATCCCCTTTTTGGGGCACAAGTGAGGATAACATAAAAGTTTTGGGAAAGTTTCAGTCAAATACATTTTTCCAGGGTTTGGGAAACAAGTGTATTGGGGGTTTTGGGAATTTACAGGCGAAAGATTTAAATAAAAATTTAAAAAAAAATTTAAATATATTTTTAAATTTCCTTTGTAGTTTTCAAATCCCACTCAATTTTGACACCCCCCAAACTTCCCAAATCTACAAATTGAAAAGGGTCCGAAACCGTTTCAAAGGGGCAGCAGTTGACCCAAACAAAGGAAGCATAGAAAAAATTTTTTAAAAAGAAGAATGTTTCTTTTCATTTCACAGCATAGGAATGAAACCTTTGATAAAAAAAGAAGAAATCCTTTTAAAACAAAAGGGTTTCCCGTTTAAAGGGTCATGTAAAATTGGGTTCTTTGGCATGTAAAGACAATATAAAAGGCATAATCCCTTTCAAATTTTGTATAACCCAAACTTTCCACCAAGATTTTAATTTGGGCCACCCCGACTACACCAGCAAAAACCAAAAATTTAAATACGCATTTGAAAATTGATTGGGGTCTGATTTAAACAAATGTTAGAATGAAACAAAAACAAAACCAGTACATTTAACAAAAAAATGGGAAAAAAAAAGAATTTTGTATAGGGGGAATTCCGGGTTTGGGCATCAACAGGATTAAGCTCAAAACTTCTAATGTCAAGTCTAAATCCCCGCACCTTGTGGAGGGGAAGGGGAACCCTCCCAGACCCTTTTATTTCTGCCTCCAAAGGCCCTTTCGCAATGCATTTTTTCCAAATGTTTCTAATATCAATTTTCCCCATCATTTTTTGCAAAACTGTTTTATTTAGAACAAATAAATAAAAATATTATATCTAAATAAAAATAAAACAAATAGAAAAAAAAAAAAAAAAAAAAAACAAAAATTTAGTTTTTTAATGGAACCCCTACATTAAAACAACAGCCATACCCCACTTAAAAAAACCCTTTTCCAGAAACCAAATATTTTAAAGGGTTTATTTGGGAACAATGCCGTTATCACAGGTTTTTAGGGGGTAGTTTTTTGAAAGGGTCTTAGGGCTGAAGACTTCCCCTTAACCTACTGACTGGTCTAGGGTTTCCCCCTTGGGGATCCATCCTCACACGGGTTTTTCCAGGGAAAAAAATAATCTACCAAGAATTTTTGGCCCTTCTGCCCAAGCCTTGTTCAGGGATACCCTTTAAAAATTACTTTCATTTACTTAAACATATTAAGGGATACTATTCTTTTATTTTTGGAAATTGGAAAAAATTAAATGGGAAAGGGAACTGTACTGACTTTAGAATAGATGAAAAGAAAAGAATGGACCCAAATTTTTAAATTAATACGGGAGAGATTACAAAGCCCTTGAGTTTTTTAAAACATTTTCTACACTTGTTGAAAAATAGCTTTTTACTGGGTGCATTTTGGGTTTAAAATTTTCTCTGACGGGGACTAAAAAATTAAACCCACTATTTTTAGGCCCCTGTATACTTTAAACCTAAGGATCCTTGGGAATTTTTGAGGGTTTTCTTCAAAAAAAAATTTAAGCAACAGGGAAACAAAAATCGCATCCTCAAAGAATGCCATTCCCCTTCAAACTAATTTTTTCAACTTAAAGAGCAAGATTTTTTGGGAAAGGGTATCCAAAAAAAAAACAAAGAAAAAGCCACCACAAAATACAAAAAGAAACCAAAAAGAAATAACAGGGTTTTTTAGAAAAAATGAAAGTGAAGGACAAAACCAAATTTTTTTTTTTTTAGCTAGGTGCCCCCCCGTATAATTCTTTAGCCCCCAGTTTTTATTGTTAAATTTGTGTTTCAAAAACAGTTTCCCCAAAAAGGCCCCAAAAAATCAATGGGTCGGCCTGGTAAACCTTTTTTTTTTTATTCTTCATGCCACTCTCTGAACTTGCCCTCCCTATCAAAATTGCCCTTTGACTTTTAGATTGGTTGAATGGAAAACCGGTTTAACCCTTGGGGGAACCTGTTTTTTTATAGTTCCCCTAATTTTTTTATTTCATCTTTAGACTCACCGTCATTTGAACCACTAGCTTCCTTTTCCCGTTTTTTGTGTATCATTTGATTTCAGGGTCTCCCCAAACCAAAACTGGAAAGGGGGAAATTTGGGTGTAGTCGCGCTAAAACTTTCCCCCGCAGTTTTATCTTCTCGAACACCAAGAAGATCAAGATTATTGGGTCATGAAAAACTGCTGGGGGGGCCCCCTGAAGGAACAAAAAATTTGGGGGGGGGCACAGGGGGACTGACTCCCGGCCTTCTGTTTTGAAGAAAAACGAGCCCTGTCATCGGGGCCCCCAAAACCGCATAGTCCTCAAATGCAGGGCCCGCCTTTCGGGAAAGAAAGGGGGGTGCCAAAAGATCCATTTTGTTACGCGTTACAACGGAAGATCATTGTCTCCCCAAAACCCCTGGTTTAGCCTGAACCAGGCAAGTCCCCTCCTGTTTTTCTCCTTTTATTTTCTGGCTCTTTCTGCTAATTTTTTAATTAAACCCTTTTTTTTCTGGGGAAGTTTTTAGCTTTCTATTTGAGAAAAGGGTTTTTTTAACTTTTGATCCTTTTGGGCCATAGGTTTTTGATGGCATCCCTTTTTGGGGAAGAGCGTCAGGGTATTGGTCACCACTGATGGGTTTAGACAAATACTGATCTTTTTTTAGACAAGGAGTGTGTTGGCTGCTATTCGTCGTGATTTGTACCTTCACTTTCCCCAAACCCTAAATTTTGGGTTTCAGTTTTTACTCAAAACACTGGAAAAAAAATGTCTTTACCCATCTTCTCAAACCATTTTTGTTACACTATTTTCCAGGCCTCTTTGGCCAAAAAACCCCCGGGGAAAACACTACTAGACCGTTTCATCCCTTTTTTTAATTCCCTTTTTAGCTGTATTTGTTTTGTTTTTCATTTTCAGGTTTTAAGGGGGATAGGGGGGAAGCATCCGCTCGGAGCTGCCTCATGCTGGGGGACAAACTTTAGAGTCGGGGCCCCGAGCGCGGGCGGGCTGGCCCTCGCCAGGGGAGGAGTGATAGCAGGCGGATGGAGGCCAAAAAAAAAGGGGGGGACTCGGGCCCGGGGTAGGGCCCCGTCCCCGCGTAAGGCAGGAGGGTTTTCGGTTTTACCCGGGGGGGTTTGTTTGGGCCGGGGGGGTAAAAGGGGGGGAGGCCCGGGCCGATTTTTCCGGTTTGGGGCAGGGGGGAGGGGAGTGGTGGGGGGGAGACTTTCCCGGGCTAGGTTGCCCCTGGGGCGGGAAAAAAAAGGGGGGGGACGTAGGAGGGGTTTCCCCTTTTCCCCCCCCCCCTTCCACCCATCCCGCCAGACCCCCTCCCCCAGGCCCGGCCCGGAACCCGCTGCCCCGTTTACGCCCCTGGCCCCAAAAATCCTTCCCCTTGCGCACCAAATCCTTGGCACCTTTGGTACGGGCTTGGGTTTTTGGGCGCTTGCGACGGGTTTTCATTTATGTGTTTGCCTAATCGGGGTGGACTGAAAAAGGGAAAAGGGAAAAAAATGAATGGTGGAACAAGACAAAATTTGGTTATTTTTACTATATAAATATTTTTAAAAAGTAAAATTAAAAACCCCCCCAAAAATTGCATACCCTTAAAACGTGACTTGAAAAAATTTTGCCTATAATTAAACCCAATCCATATAATTTTATATATAAATTTTATATAATATATATACATATTTAATTAATTATACTTTTTATTAATATATATATATATATAATATAAAAAACATTAAAATTATATATTCATAATATATATATATAAAAAATAATATAAAATTATTGGATATAATTTTAAATAATATATAATTTTAAAAAATAAAATATAACAATATATTTTTTTAAATATATATATACAATTAATATAATATATATATACAATATATATAAAAATATATTATACAATATACAAAATATAAAAATATAAATATAATATATATAATATTAACATATATATAATAATATATAAATAATATATAATAAAATATATATATAATTTTATTAAATATATATATAATATATAATATATACATATATAATAAATACATTATATTAATATATATATATATAAAAATAAATAATATATTACATAATATATAAAAATTATATATACAAATATATAATATATATAATTATAATAATATAATTATTAATATAAATATAAATATATTTTTAATATACATAATATATATATAAATATATAAAAATATATATAATTATAAAATATATATAAAAAATTATAATATAAATATAAATAATATATATATATATATAATATATTTTATATATTACATATATAAATATATATATAAATATATAAATAATATAAATATATAAAATAAATTATATTAATTAAATAATAAAACTCATATAATATATATTACATAATATTATATATTAGACATTATATATATAAATACAAATAAAATTATATAATAAATATACAATAAAATAAAAAAAATAAAAATTTAATATATACATATATATAAAAATTTTAAATATATATATATAAATATAATAAAACAATAATTATTTTATATATATATATATACATAATACAATTTTAATATATAATATATATTCCATAATACAAAAAATATAAAAAATATACAATATATATATATATATATAAATATATATAATATATATATATTAAAAATTAAATAAAAAACAAAATATATAAATATAAATAACATTTTAAAATATATATAAATACATATATTTTTATATAATATATACAATAAAAATTAAATTATATATAATAAATATTTTATATATATATAAATATATATATATATATATATAATAATATATTTTAATATAATATATATATATTATATATATTTTATATATAACAAAAAATTTTGATATGTCAATATGGAGGACAACGAAAATCATTTTTAACATTTCAAAAATAGAAAAAGCAAAAAATTTGGCATTTTTTTACAATTGGCATCAAAGGAAAAAAGGTTTAAATATCAATCCCGGGCAAAAATGATTTAAAGGTTTTAAAAATTACCATTTAAACTCAAAATGATCTTGCTTTAAAAAAAGACTATTGGTGGGTACCTTAACCCCTGACCCCCAAAATTGATTTACTCTCATCACTCAAGTAAGGGCAGTTTTTTCAACCCTTTTAAAAAACATGCATTTTAGACGACAAAAAGACATCCAGGGGGTTCTTTAACCCCTTTGTAGTGGGGTAAAAGGCAATGTGTTTAATCAATGACCCTTGCAAAAAAGAGCAAAAAATTCCGATATTCCCAAAATATTTTTCTTGTGGATTGTATTTCTCAGATGAACAAATACAAATGTCAGTAGAGCGCAAAATTGAAAAAAAAATTTACAGTGATCATTGATAGAATAAAATTTGGATGCATGTTTTAAAATAGAAAACAAAAAAAGACCATAAAAAAAAAATGTATATTTGGGGTTTTTTAAAAGGATTACATATAAACAGTAAAAAGTAAATCATATAGCAAAAGGCATGCATGATTAAATCAAAAAACATTCAAATAGAAGAACAAAACGACAAAACGTGATCTCCATAGTCTGTTTCAAAGTTTAAAAAATGTATTAAAGGGAAAGAAATACATTAGTATTCCACCTATCAATTCTAAAAAAGTTCATTATCTGAAAAAAGCAGAGGACCATTAAATATTATTATCATTATTTTTTTAAGAGAAATACTTAAAAAAAACTGAATAAAAATTATTTATTTTCAAAGCATTTCATGTTACCCTAGAAAAATTTTCTTAAATTTTTTAGGTGATGACATGGTTGGGTCCAAATTTTTTTACTATTACTCAAATATCTCACAGATTTGGTTACATACTGCAGTGAGGGTGTTCCCCCTATAGCTTAACCCTCAGGCATTCAAAAAACTCTTTGGGGCAAGACTCCCACTCAATGCGCCCCCAGCACTCGCCAACATATTTGGGAGATCAAGTGGTTTTTTAGAAGCTATACACGGACCCCGTAGTAAAGGGGAACTATCAATAAATGATATTATAAAATCCCCTGGACTAAACAATTAATATACTAAATACTTCTGAATAAATATATGGAGCTCATTTTTGCCATCCCTTAATAATTTTTTTTTAGGATTACCCTTCAAATAACACCAATGTGCAATATTTACCAAATCATAAACCCCAAAAAGTAAGCAAACTGAGATAAGAAGACAAGGGGACTTGGGTTTTTAACCTTAAAGCCCAAATGTAATGATTTCCACCCCCATTTTTTTACCCTCATAAACTTTGGAGGACCAAATTTATAAAGAGAAAAAGAAAAAATTTAACCAAATTTAAAAATAAAAGGAAAGAAAAAAAAACAAAAGGGGGAGGCAAAAAGACCCGGGGAAAAAAAAAAGGGGAAATAGGAAAAAATTTTGGATTTTAAAGGAATTTTAAGGAAAAAAAGAAAAAATGTTAACAGAAAGAAAAAGGAGCCCCCAAAAAAAAAAGGGAAAAAAAGAAACCCAAAAAAAAATAGGGGAAAGAAAGAAAAAAAGGGGAGAAAAAAAAAAAAGGGGGGAAAAGTAAGGAAGGGGAAAAAAAAAAGAAAAAATTTTTAATAAAAAGAAATTGAAAAAAAAAAACTGAAGGAGAAAAAAGGAAGGGAGGGTAGGGATGAAACGAGAGGAAGAAAAAGAAACCCGAAATGGTTCGAAATTTAAATAAAAAAAAAAAAAATTTAAATTTGTGAAAAAAAATAAAATTTGATTTCAAAATCAAACCCAAAAAAATTTGGAGATAAAAAAAAAGATAAAATTAAAATAAAATGAAAGGTAAGTGGAGGGATAAAGGCAACCATAGGTAAGTGACCCAAGCAGTCGACTTCAAATAAATGCTAAATTTAAAAATCTCATTAATAGGTATGTTAACGTAAAAATTTAAATTTTAAATTGACTAACTTTAAAACCCTCTGTGGCTTGCATAAATTTGAACTCAATGACGGGTTATGTACGATACAACTATGTAAATTGTGAATACAGTGCATCTGCTAAATTGGTGAATATAAAAAAAGGAGAAATCACTGGTCTTTTGCTATAACTGCAAAATTCTACAGAAAAAACAGCATGATTTTAAGTAATGAACAGTGTGAATTTATGAATAGCAACAACAGCATTGAATGTGATATAACCAACCTTTTAGATGTACAACAAGGGTGTGGCTTCAAAGCAAATTAGCATTCAGTGAACCCTTAAGCAGTGAGGGATTTTTCTGGGTACATTTTTATGATCTGGAATGTGGCTGCTATCTTAATCCATTTAACTACAAATTATAGACAACAGATGAACAGCTTTTTGATACAAATAGAGAAAAAAGGGAGAAAAAGAGAATGAGAACAAGACAAACACAAGAAATAAAAGGGGGAGATATAGAAAAAAGAGAAGGAGAGAGAGAGAGGGCAGACAAACAGAAGAAGAAAAGAGAGTAAAAACATAAAAGAGAAAAAGGGGGGGAGAGGAGGGGGGGGGAGAGGGAGGGAGGGGAGAGGGAGGGAGGGGGAGAGGGAGAGGAGAGGAGGAGGGGGAGAGGGAGAGGAGAGGAGGAGGGGGAGAGGGAGAGGGAGGGGGAGGGGGGGAGAGAGAGAGAGAGAGAGGAGAGAGACACCAAAGTAAGAGAAAAGAGAAACAGAAAGAAAGTAGCCCAGGAAATAACCAGAAATAGGGAGAAAGACAGAAGTAGTGAAATTAGGAGAGAATGAAAAAAACGAAGTAGAGAGAAAGGAAGTAAATTACAGAAAGAAGAAAAGCAGAGGGAATTATATAGAGAAAATGGGGGAAAAAAAGATGTTGAGAGCTGAGAAAGAAGTCGGAGATATACTTTTCTAATCAACTTTTCAAAACGTCCAGCTCCGAAATCTCCTTCAAGAAAAAAAAAAAAAGTTCTAGTTTCTACTCTTTAACAAATTTGTGTCAACTGCATGGGACTCCAAAACATGATAATCACACAGCTCAAGAGGATGTGATATGGCCATCTAGTGGGCCCGAGGACACGAGGCAGTTATAGTACTTGTACTGCAATGCTACAGATTCAAAACTATTTGTTTTTTTGGGTGATGCTAATGCTGAAACTAATCTCTCTTTCTATTCTATTCTTCACTGATGATCCCCTGAAGGTGGTCTGCAAAGGAGAGTGAGAAAGAAGTAGAGAAAGTAGAGGAGTAAAGAGTCCTCTCTTACATCTCTACTTTCACTAGCAGAGAGGGAAACAGGGAGGGAGGAGAGAAGAAGACCTGGAATGTTCTGACAAACATTACATGAACAGTAGTCTGCCCTGAAGTCATCAATGACCTTACAGACAAAATATAACAGGTAACCCCCAAGAGGACCTCATTCTTTCACATCGCATAAACACCTAACTGGCAGCCCCTGGGATGGGCACTGGCCACACAACCAATTTATGTGTCATTCCAGGGCTCTGTGTGGTACTACCTATATTCTTATAACATGAAAGAGAATGAATGAGAAAGGGAGAGGGAGGGAAGGAATTGGAGAAAGGAAAAATAGGGTTGGGGAGAGGAATGGGGAACTTTTTTATTATTAAAAATGTATTAAGATTATAGACCTCAAAAACAAAGCTGTACTCACTGCTAATTGAAGTATAAAAATATTGATAATCTAACAATCAAAACTTGTCAATCAAAAGAAATTTTCTAAATTAGTAGTTACACAAGCTGTACACAAGCCTGTAGTCCGAGTTGGTGGGCAAATTCAAAAATTGAGCATTTTAAATAACCCCATTAAAAGATGAATGCTAGGCACCTGGATTGGTTTGGATAAAGAAACATGGTCTGCAACTCCCTCAGAACAATAACATGCCTTCCTAATGATACAAATACAGAAATTTTATTACTCTTAAAGTCTATACACTGGGAAAAAGGTGACT
>NC_051398.1:50099041-50104040 GCF_015228065.2 Penaeus monodon
ATTTTTTTTTGTGTGTGGGTTTTTTTTTTTTTTTTTTTTTTTCCCACCCTTTTGTTGTTACTACTACAAATATTATTTTACAATTATTACTACTTTATGAAATTTTTGTTATCTTAACATTACTGTTATTACTACTACTAATATTATTATCTTTGTTATTATTAAATTATTATTTTGTCATATTGTTTTACTTTTACCACTAAAATTTATTTTTTTCTTTATTGATTATTATAGGCGAAAAGAAAAAACACTATATGGGGAAAATTTAAAAAAAATTAAAAGGGAAATAAAGGGCTGAATTTTAAAGTGGGACGGAGGAAAATTATCGTAGGAAAAAAAAAGGAAAAAAATAACTTAGGAAAAAAAGGGAAAATAAATTTACCATAGGACAAAAAGGAAAGAAATTTCCCATGGGACAAAAAGGGATGGAATTTAACAGGGGGCGAAGGTAATGAATTTAAAGATAGAATAAAAAGGATGAAATTTGATGCAAGACAAAGTAATTTGAGTCAGAAAAAAGGGGGGTGGTCAAACGAGGAGAAGAAAAAAAAACGTGGGAAAGAGAAGGTGTGTTTTAACGAAAGGGCAAAATTTTGAGATTAGTGTGGGAGGAAATGAAAATAACGTAAAAACAACTACATGAAGAAAAAGATCACAAACCCGAGGAAATTTTTCGCGAAGCCTTTTACATCAAAAGGTTTGGATACATTTTGGATGATGACCTGTTTAAACGGGATATGTTAATATGCAGACTGCCGTATATTGTGGGGGGTTTACTCAGAAATGTTTTTTAGGCCCATTTGGGGAGTATCTTAAAATTTTGGAATGACAACAAATACTAAGGATGCATTAATCCTCCTTTTAGACGCGCTGTGGTGTGTGGTGTTTAGAATATTATATATATAATAATACCTTTTAAAACAAATACATATGTACATATTTTCACACACACACACACACACACAACACACCACACCACATTAATATATATATTATATTATATTATTAAAATATATATATAATTGTGTGTGGTGTGTGTGTGTGGGTGGGGGGTGTGGTGTGTGTGTAGATAATAAAAAAAAAAATATATATATGTGTATATATTATAATATATTATATAATTTTATATATATATATTTTATATTTAATTTATATATTACAATACGTAGCACATAAGAAAATATGAATTTATTATATATTTATATATTATAATACAATATATATAATAATATATATAATATATATATATATATATATATATTACTTATATGTAATAATATACTACACTACATATACTCCATATGTAGCTATATTTATTGATTGATTTAAAAAAAATCTGATGATTGATTCCCCAAAAAAGATACAAGATGTCTTTCGTCCATTATCCCTAAAGTCCTTTCATTTTTGGTTTTGCATATTTATTTCACGAACTATTTAACGGTTAGTGCCATATTTTAAATCCCGATTTAAAAGGGAGTTTAGATCATCGAACCGAGTAAAAAATAATAACTAGACAAATGAAAAGAGGATCAGTAGCATAATTTTTAAAAAACTCTGGATCAAAAGTAAAATAATCTATGATTAGTTAGAAATTTTTGACATTATACATAAATACTTTTCTATTTGGAGATACGGCATTCGGTAAAAAGGACTGAGTGCCGGACAGATCAAAAGGGGGCGCCGTAGGAGGTGGAAGGAGCAACGGGAGATCCGTTTCCATTGCCGTTGCTGACGCCGTTGCTTCCGTTACCATTAACGCCATTCCCGTTGGAGCACTACCGCTCCCGTTGCCGTTGATCCCATTCCCATTAAAAACCATAATCGCTCCTCCTTTACCGTTGCTTCCTTACCATCAAAAACGTTCCCGTTGCTATGATTTCGATACCATTAGAGCCAAACCTTTGTTTCCTTTACCGTTGCTTCCCCTACCGTTGTTTCCTTTACCATTAGATCCATTCCGTTCCTTCTGCCTTTGAAAACCGTTGCCGTTGCCTTTAAACGGCAGTGCCATATGCGTACCCGGCGTCGGGAACGACTCCGATGAGTTCGTTGACGGAGTAGAAGCTCTCAGCCTGAGAACAGTCCACGTTGAACCACCAGTCACATACCAGGTACTGCTGGTTGAAGATGGTACCGTTGGGGCACAGGAAGGAGTCCTGTTGGCGCCTGAGGGCGCGGTCCTGGCAGATATGGAACACCTGGCAGCCGGCTTCAGGCTCAGTGTCGGCGTAATAACCTTGCACCGCCTGGGCATCGCACGAGAAGCCGGTGTCGGGCACGGAAGCCAAGATGGGGTAGTCCTCGCCGGGGACGCCGCCCCCGGGAATGCTCTCGGACAGAGCCGCTACTTCGTCGTCCTGTCCGTAGCCATAGACGTTGCTTGATCCTCCGAATCCGTTACCCGAGGCTCCTAATCCGTTACCCGAGGGTCCGAATCCGTTACCCGATGCTTCGAATCCGTTACCCGAAGCTCCGAATCCGTTACCCGAGACTCCAAATCCGTTACCTGAGGCTCCGAATTCGTTGGAAGCTCCAGGTCCTTCGTTGGGGACGCCGTAGTTGGGAAGGAAGGTCGCAGCGGCGATGCTGGCAACCACTGCTGAAAACGGCGAGAAAAAGTTAGGCTGCCACCCTCACACATATAAATTTCTCATATATATGCTTATAAAACGTTTTAGAGACACGTAGGGAAAAGCCACACAGAGAAACTGTCTTATCTGCTACCCTTACCAAAACAGGACAAGAACCCTCATATCGAAATCAAGACAACGTTTGAAAGGAGAAAAATGGCGCGGGAAGGAGGCCGCCCTCCCTTTTATACTCGCCCGCCAAGCGCCGCCCACTGACCTCAGCTTCCTTTCGTTATTCCTGTAATTTTTTGTCACATCGCAAACATGATCATACTGCCGATGTTTGATACTTGAAAAAAAAGGGATTTTTATAAACTGCGTTATTGTTGCGTTGCTATATTTTGTAATTTTTCGTTATGTCGATCCAAACGGAGGATATTTACCATTCAGATGATGATGATGATCACTTTTTTCGGTTTTGCTGCTATTCGTTCAAGTTGTTTTCTACGTTTCTGAAATAGTTAAAAGATATGAACAAATGCATTTTATGTCACTCTCACGTGAATTGTATCATAGGGGGAACTTATGAAGGAAAAAACGTTGGTAAGAAAATGCTTTATTCAAAATCTTACTCGTTTTAAAAAGGACCATTACTCCGCCCAGAAAATTTATGAGAGTCTATTCACATATGAATATTTTTCCTATATTTTGCAGTTCTTTTTGGAATTAAATCTAATGAGAGAGATTGTGCACGTACGGCATGGTGCCCACAGTCCTTGTCGGCATAACATAATTTCAGCACGATAGTGATGTAATTCTACGTGCTCTAAAGTGTCATAAAATGTTTGCGTGATTTCTCAGGTGACTTATTAACATTGTGTTTAAAAAAAAATATTTACTACTAACGGTATGGATATCTTTTTAAAAGTGCATCATATATTTTGTAAATCACGAGTGATTAGTTTTTGATCATGAATTTTAGTGTTATCAAAGGATCATATCACCTATGGCAGGCACGTGTGTGTTTCGCATCGTGTGCGTACTTATACACACACATAGATACATTAGTTTTATTTATCTATTTATGTGTGTGTATATATACATATATATAAAGAAATGAATATTTTTTAATGTATGTATATGTATATAAATATCTGTGTACGTATCTATGTGTATGATTTGTGTGTGTGTGCGTGTATGTGTGTGTGTGTAAGTGTGTGTGTGTGTGTTTGTGTGTGTGTGTGTGTGTATGAATACGCATGTATACTTACGTAATCACAAACGCTCACACGCGAAGAGAAACCCCACAACATTGATGAATGCTTTTGCATATGTGTATTAAATGTAATATATATATATATATATATATATATATATAAATTATAATATATATATATATATATAAAAAGTAATTTAGTCTGTTCTTTTCAGGTGTAACTGTTTTTGATGAGTGCTTGTGTTTTTTTTTTTTTTGGTCCGTATTTTGGCGATATATTTTTAAAAAGGTACGCGATTACTCCATGAACTCTGCAGGCTGAAACACAGGTATCGAAGTAAACAAAATTTTAAACAAAATTTAAAACATTTTTTTATCGCTGCGTCCTGTGCTTTTGCATTCAGACCAGACGCATTAAGCAGCTAATTCTTTGCTTTAGGATGGAAATTCTATAATTTCTTCTGTAATTTCGTGCATACCCCCTCCATCAGTAGTTTAAAGGGTGTTTTTGATTTTTTTTTTTTCCAAAAGATTTAAAAAAAAAAAATAAAGGGGTAGAAAAAATGCGAATTTTTTTCCTTCATTTTTTCTAGGTATTATTTTTCATATTGAAATCCGGGGCGTAGTAGTTTTACCCCCTGAGGAAAATATATAAAAAAAATTGTTTTTTTTCCGTGTAATTTTAAATTTGACCTACAAATAAGACCGAAGAATTTCCCTTTTTTTTGTAATATTTAAATATATATATATATAAATTAATATATATATATATATAATATATGTGTGTGTGGGTGTGTGTGTGTGGTGTGTGTGCGGGTGTGTAAAAATATATAAATACATATACATAAAAATATATAATTTAAAACATTAATATTATTATTATATAAAAATTTTATATATATATATATAATATATATATATATATAATTATATATATAATATATAAATATATATATATATAATAATATAAATATTAAAAATATGTATGTATGTAAAATGTATAGTATATTAATGTATATTATATTACACACACACGCAACACACACACACACACACACACACACACACACAAAATATTATAATAAATAATATATATTAAAATTATATAATATATATATATTACAAAAAAAAAGGGAATTTTTTCGGTACTTTGTTTTATGGTCAGAATTTAAATTACACGGAAAAAAAACAAGGGGAAAAAATTTTTTTTTTT
>NC_051398.1:50104140-50114140 GCF_015228065.2 Penaeus monodon
ATATATATATGTAGTTTAATAGATATATATATGTAATTATATATAGATATATATGTAGATATATATAGATATATATATGTAGTTATAATATATAGATATATATATGTAGATATATATGATAGATATATATATGTAGATATATATATAGATATATATATGTAGATATATATATAGATATATATATGTAGATAATATATAGATATATATATGTAGATATATATAGATATATATGTAGATATATTAGATATATATAGTAGATATATAATAGATAATATATGTAGATAATATAGATATATGTAAGATATGATATATTAGATATATATATGATAATTATATGTAGATATATATGATATATATGTATGTATATATATATGTATATATATATATATGTATATATATGTATATATATGTATATATATGTATATATATATATATGTATTTACATACATACATATACATACATATATATACACATTTATACACATTTATACATATATATATGTATATATATATATATATATATATATATATATATATATATATATATATATATATATTAGACACACACACACACACACACACACACACACACACACACACACACACACACACACACACACACACACACACACACACACACACACACACACACACACATATATATACATAATATATATAATATATATATGTATAAATGTGTATATATATGTATATATATGTATAAATATGTATATATATATGTATAAATATGTATATATATGTATAAATATGTATTTATATGTATATACATGTATGTATATGTATCTATGTATCTATTTATCTATATATATATATAATATATATATATATATATATATATATATATATATATATATATATATATATAATAATTACACATACATAGATATCCATATATTGATTTAAACTTTTATGGCATCTATGGAAAATGGTAGCAATAGTATGGAGATTTATTTGTTCATATCATTTACCTTGGGAAGAAATTATGGAGATTCATAGCATAGTTACCGAAGGTCTGAATAATTAATGCTCCAATTTTATTTCTCTTCATTATAAAAGTTTTTAATTACTTGATGTCTTGGCTGAGGGAAAACAGATGCTAATGAAATGAATGTCTCCACAGGTCACAGATATGGCTGCCTGCTTGGAACTCATCACGGTGCTGGAGAGAACTCCCATTACAAGGGAGGTGCTGGAGGTGAGGCTTGTTTCTACCTGCCGGAGACACTGGCGGCTGTGGTTGGTTTCACGCACAGAACTGGCTCCGCTCTCCAGGATGCTCTTGTTTATTGAACGTTGACTGTTCCCATTTTTATTCACTGTAGAAAAATAAAGGTTTTGCATTTGGTAAAGACGGTGTACGGTTTTTCTTTCTTGCTTTTTTTTTTTTCTTGCTCTCTTTTTGTCCACAATGTTGTTCCTTGGAAAGGAGGAAGTAACCTTGTAAATTTTATAGTTATTATCATTATATGTCACCTTTTTTCCCCATGTGTATAGACTTTATAAGAGTAATAGAAATTTCTGTATTTGTATCATTTAGGAAGGCAATGTATATTGTTCTGAGGGAGTTGCAGACCATGTTTCTTTTCATCCAAACCCAATCCAGGTGCCTAGCATTCATCTTTTAATGGGGTTATTGAAATGCTCAATATTTTTGAATTTGTCACCAACTCGGACTACAGGCTTGTGTACAGCTTGTGTAACTACTAATTTAGATAATTCTTTTGATATGACAAGTTTTGATTGTTAGATTAGTAAATATGTTATACTTCAATTAGTAGTGAGTACAGCTTTGTTATTGGGGTCTATAATCTTAATACAGTTTCATAATAAAAAAGTTCTCCATTCCTCTCCCCAACTCCTATTTTTCCTTTCTCCAATTCCTTACTCCCTCTCCCTTTCTCATTCATTCTCTTTCAATGTTATAAGAATATAGGTAGTACCACACAGAGACTGGAATGACACATAAATGGTTGTGTGGCCAGTGCCCATCCCAGGGGCTGCCAGTTAGGTGTTTATGCGATGTGAAAGAATGAGGTCCCTTGGGGGTTACCTGTTATGCTTTGTCTGTAAGGTCATTGATGACTTCATGGCATGACTACTGTTCATGTAATGTTTGTCAGAACATTCCAGGTCTTCTTCTCTCCCTCCCTCCCTGTTTCCCTCTCTGCTAGTGAAAGTAGAGATGTAAAGAGAGAGACTCTTTACTCCTCTACTTTCTCTACTTCTTTCTCACTCTCCTTTGCAGACCACCTTCAGGGGATCATCAGTGAAGAATAGAATAGAAAGAGAGATTAGATCAGCATTAGCATCAGCCAAAAGACAAATAGTTTTGAATCTGTAGCATTGCAGTACAAGTACTATAACTGCCTCGTGTCCTCTGGCCCCAGCCTAGATGGCCATATCACATCCTCTTGAGCTGTGTGTATTATCATGTTTTGGAGTCCCATGCAGTTGACACAAATTTGTTAAAGAGTAGAAACTAGAACTTTTATTTTTTCTTGAAGGAGATTTCGGAGCTGGACTGTTTTGAAAAGTTGATTAGAAAAGTATATCTCCTCGACTTCTTTCTCAGCTCTCAACATCTTTCTTCCCCCATTTTCTCTACATAATTCCCTCTGCTTTTCTTCTTTCTGTAATTTACTTCCTTTTCTCTCTACTTCGTTTTTTCATTCTCTCCTAATTTCACTACTTCTGTCTTTCTCCCTATTTCTGGTTATTTCTGTCTACTTTCTTTCTGTTCTCTCTTTTCTCTTACCTTTGGTTGTCTCTCTCTCTCTCTCTCTCTCTCTCTCTCTCTCTCTCTCTCTCCCCCTCCCTCTCCCTCTCCCTCTCCCTCTCCCTCTCCCTCTCCCTCCGTCTCCCTCTCCCTCCCTCTCCCCCCCTTCCTCCCTCCCTCCCTCCCTCTCCCCCTTCTTCTCTTTTATGTTTTTTACTCTCTTTTCTCTCTTCTGTTTGTCTTGCTCTCTCTCTCTCTCCTTTCTCTTTTTTCTATTTCTCCTCTTATTTCTTGTGTTTGTCTTGTTCTCATTCTCTTTTTCTCCTTTCTTCTCTATTTGTATCAAATAGCTGTTCAATCTGTTGTCTGTAATTTGTAGTTAAATGGATTTACGAATAGCAGCCACATTCCAGATCATAAACATGTACCCAGAAAACTCCCACACTGCTTAAGGATTCACTGAATGCTAAATTTGCTTTGAAGCCACACCCTTGTTGTACATCTAAGAGGTTGGTTATATCACATTCAATGCTGTTGTTGCTATTCATATATTCACACTGTTCATTACTTAAAATCATGCCTGTTTTTCTGTAGAATTTTGCAGTTATAGCAAAAGACCAGTGATTTCTCCCTTTTTTTATATTCACCAATTTAGCAGATGCACTGTATTCACAATTTACATAGTTGTACTCGTACATACCAGTCATTGAGTTCAAATTTATGCAAGCCACAGAGGTTGTAAAAGTTAGTCAATTAATATTAATTTTTACTGTTAACATACCTATTAATGAGATTTTAATTGAGCATTGATTTGAAGTCGACTGCTTGGGTCACTTACCTATGGTTGCCTTTTATCCCTCCACTTACCAAAGTGCATCTGTGAGCTGAGATTTTGGATGTTGTCACCTTTGCTAGGGTGCTACCAATGAGTTATGGGTGTGGTGACTACAAAATTGGAAATGCAGAAATTTTATTGATTTTAAGATATCAGCAAAGTTAGATATATCTAATATTATTATACACTTGATTTAGTTATAGCTAGACCAGTTTCAGAGGGTAGGTTCAATCTGCAATGGAATGGCCATCATAAGCTGCTTATGGCAGTGCCCTACAGGCCTCCCTGACAAGGAGTCAGTTGCTAGTCCTACCCGACCTCATTTGTTTTTCTCTTTCCTTGAATATTCTGTAAATTTCAAGGAATGAGGTAGGATGGTGAGTTCAGATGTTTTACTGCTTTGTAATTAAGGAGTTTGGAAGCCATCTCTAATGATTATGATGGTAAAAAAACCATAGTGGATGGCACATGCATATACACTTGGCATTAATGGGTTAATAACCCAAGTCACCTTCTCTGTCTATATCTTCAGTGGATGTGCTTACTATTTTTGGTTTATGATTTGGTAAATATTGCACATTGTGTGTTATCTTGAAGGGTAATCATAAAAAATAATTATATAAGGGATGGCAAAAATGAGCTCCATATAGTTAATCTCAGAAGTATTTAGTCATATATAATTGTTTAGTCCAGGGGATTTATAATATACATATTGTATTGATAGTTACCCATTACTACTGGGTCACGTGTATAGCTGTCATAACAAACCATTTGATCTGCCATATATGTGTGGCGATGTGCTAGGGTGCATCGAGTGGGATGTCTATGATGCTAAGAGATTTCTGATACTGGCACTGAGGGATTAAAGCTATAGTGTATAGACATCCTCACTGCAGTATGATAACCATAATCTGTGATGATGATTTGATGTATATAGTGAAGAAACTTGGAGCTCAAACCATGTCAGTCACCTACAGAAATTTATAGATAATTATTACTAGGGTAACACTGAAAATGCTTTGCAAATAAATAATTATTATTCATGTCTTTGTAAGCATTTCTTCTTAAAAAAATAATGATAATATTTAATGGGTCCCCTGCTAGTTTCAGATAATGAACGTATTTTAGCACATTGATAGGTGGAATAACTAATGTATTTCATTCCTATATACAGCCTTTTAAACTTTGCAACAGACTATGGAGATCATCATTTTGTCGTTTTGATTCTTCTAGTTGTGAATGTTATTGATTTAATCATGCGTGCCTTTTGCTATATGATTTACTTTTTACTGTTTATATGTAGATACTTTTAAAAACCTCCAAATATACATTTTATTGATTTATGTGATCTTTTTTTGTTTTCTATATTCAAAGCAATGCATCCAAATTTTCATTCATATGCAAATGATCACTGTAATAATTTTTTCAACTTTGCGCTCTACTGACATTTGTATTTGTTCAGTCATGATGCAAGACAATCCACAAGACAAAATGATCTTGGCAATATCAGGAATTATTCGCTCTTTTCTTCCAAGGGATCATTGATTAGAACACATTAGCCATTTAGGCACTACAAAGAGGATTAAAGTAATCCCCTGTGATGTCTGTTTGTCTGTCTAAATGCAGTGTTGTTAATAAAGGCGTTGCAAAAACTGCACCTTACTTGAGTGATGAGATGTGAATCTAGATATTGGGGTCAGGGGTTAAGGTATCATCAGCCAATAGTCTTTTTTCAAGCAAGATGCATTTATGTGAGTTATACTGGTAAGTTTTAAAACCTTTAAATCATTTCTGCCAGAGGATTGATATTAACCTTTTTGCTCTTGTGATGCCAATTGTAAAAAAATGCCCAAATTTGTATGCTTATTCTATTATTGAAATGTTAAATATGATTTTACGTTGTCTATCCATATATGTACATTATCATATACTTATATATATATATATATATATATATATATATATATATATATATATATATATATATATATATATATATATATATATATATATATATAATATATATATATATATATGATATATATATATATAAATATGTATATATATATATATAAAATATTATATATGAATTATATGTGATAGGGTAGTTAATTATATGCACAATTTTTCAAGTCACGATTAAGGTATGCATATTTTTATGTGGGTGTTAA
Organism: Penaeus monodon; assembly: GCF_015228065.2. Lineage (NCBI taxonomy): Eukaryota > Metazoa > Arthropoda > Malacostraca > Decapoda > Penaeidae > Penaeus > Penaeus monodon. Next base: position 50,109,884 of record NC_051398.1, read on the forward strand.
TTTTACTTTTTAAAATATTTATATAGTAAGATAACCTAATTTGTCTTGTTCCACCATTCATTCATTTTCCTTTCCTTTCAGTCCACCCGATTAGGCAAACACATAAATGACATCCGTCGCAAGACGACCAACCAAGACCTGTACCGACGTGCCAAGGACTTGGTGCGCAAGTGGCGGAAGGATGTCTTGGCCGATGGCGTCAACGGGGCAGCGGGTTCCGGGCCTGGGCCTGGCGGGACGGGGTCTGGCGGGATGGGTGGAAGGGGGGCGGGGAATGGGCATCCTCCTACGTCACCCTCTTCCTTACCGTCCAGTGGCAACACTAGTCCGGGAATGTCTGCCCCCACCACTCCCTCCACCCTGTCCCAACGCACTCGTCCGGGCTCTCCCACCCTTACCACCGCCCAAACAACCCGCCCAGTCAAACCTGCATCTCCTGCCTTACTGCGGGGACGTGTCCTGAGCCCGGGCTCGAGTCCGGCCTTGGCCTCCATCTCGCCTGCTATCACTCCTCCCCTGGCGACGCCAGCCCGCCCGCGCTCGCGCCCGCACTCTCCAGCTGTCAACCCCAGCATGAGGCAGCAGTCCAGAGCGGATGCTTCCTCCTATGCCCCTAGTACTGAAAATGTAGCAAAAACTAATACAGCTAACAAGAGATTAAGAAAAGATGAAGACGAGTCTAGTAGTGATATTCCAGTTGCCAAGAGGCCTAGAAATAGTGTAACTAATGGCTTTGATGAAGATAGTAAAGACAGTTTTTCCAGTGTTTTGAGTAATGACTGTACTCCTAAATTTATGAGTGGAAGTAGTGAAGGTAGCAAATCACGACGAATAGCAGCCAATGCACACTCCTTGTCTAAGAAAAGATCAGTAGTGTCTGAATCATCAGTGGTGACCAATACGCCTGACGCTCTTCGCCAAAAGATGCCAGTCATACCTATGGCCACAAAAGGATCAAAAGTTAAAACAACCTCTCAAATAGTAGCTGAACTTGCAGAAAGAAAAGGTGATTCAAAATTAGCAGAAAGAGCCAGTAAACTAGAGGAGCAACAGGTACGGGACTTGCCTGGTTCAGGCTCAACCACGGGTATGGGGAGGACAACTGATCTTGCCGTTGTAACGCGTAACAAAATGGATCATTTGCACCGATTTCTTTGCTCGCAGGCTGGCCCTGCATTTGAGGACTATGCAGGTGCTGGAGACGATGACAGAGGCTCGATGTCTTCAGAAACAGAAGGCCGAGGAGTCAGTGCCCCTGTGTCCCCACCAAATGTTCCTTCAGAGGCCCCCCCAGCAGTTGTCATGACACCAAGTAATCTTGATCTTCTTGGTGTTCGAGAAGATGAAACTGCGGAGGAGATCTTAGCGCGACTACAGCCAATTGACCGTTCCAGTATTGTTTGGGATGACCCTGAAGATCAAACTGATACACAAGAACAGGAAAAGGAAGCTAGTGGTTCTGATGACAGTGAGTCTGAAGATGAAATAGAAAAATTAGTGCAACTATCAAAACAGGTTCCCCCAGATGAAGTAAACCGGCTTCATTCAACCAATCTAGACTGTCAGAATGGCAATTTTGATATGGATGGCAAGTTCAGAGAGTGGCATGAAGTAATCAATAAAAAAGGCTACCAGGACGACCCATTGATTGTTTTGCCTTATGTGATAACTGACTTTTGAAACACAAATGGTTAACAATGAAAACTGGTGGCTAAAGAATTATACAGGAGGCTACCTAGCTAAATAAAAAAAAAATTGGTTGTCCTTCACTTTCATATTTCTATAGAACCCTTGTTAGTCTGTTTGTTAGTCTGTTTGTATTTTGTGTGTGTGCTATTTCTTTGTTTTCTTTGGATAGCCTTCCAAAAATCTTGCTCTTTAAGTTGAAATATAGTTGAAGTGAATGGCATTCATTGAGGATGCTGACTTTTGCTTCTGTTGCTTCAATTATTCTTTGAAGACAACCTCAAAAATATACAAGGATCCTTAGGATTAAGTATACAGTGCCTAAAAATAGTGGGCTAAGTTTTTAGTCACAGTCAGAGTAATATTAATCATATGCAGCCAGTCAGAGCTATGTTTTCAACAAGTGTAGATAATGATTTAGAAACTCAAGGGCATGTAATCTCTCCCGTAGTAACTAAAGACTTGGTCCATTCATTTCTATTCATCTATTCTAAAGTCAGTACAGTTGCCTTCAGTAACTTTTCCATATCCTAACTGAGAATAGTATACATATATATGTTTTAAGTCAATGAAATGTAATCTTCAGGGTATCACCTGAACAAGGCATTGGGCAGAATGGCCAAATTCTTGGTATGATATATTGTTGTGTCCTGGATAAACGTGTGAGGATAGGATAGTCACAGGTGAACCCTAGACCAGTCAGTAGGTTAGTGGAAGTCTTCAGTCTAAGACCTTTCAAGTAAACTGACCCCACTATAAACTGTGATAACTGCATTGTTACAAATAAATCCTTCAAATATTTGGTTCTGGTAACAGGTTTTTTAAGTGAATGGTCATGACTGTTGCTTTAATGTATGGGTCCATTACACTAAATTATTGTTTTTGTTTCTTTTTTTTTCTATTGATTGATGTATTATATAGATATATATATATTTATATATTTAGTTCTCATATACAGTCTTTGCTAAATGATAGGGGTAATGATATTAGAACAGTTTAGGAAGAATGTCATTGCAGAAATGGCATTTGGAGGCAGAAACTAAAAGGGTCTCGAGGGTTCACTCCTACTCCACAAGTGCTGCAGGACTAGACTTGAGCATTAGAAGTGTTGAGCTTAATCCTGTTGATGACCAGACCGGAATTCTCTATACTAATTCTTTGTTTTTCCTATCTTTTGTTAAATGTACTGGTATTGTTTTTGTTTCATTCTAACATTTGCTTAATCAGACTCAATCAAGTTACTCAAATGCTGTATTTGAATTTTGTTCTGGCTGGTCGTATGTCTGTGATGGATCCAATTATCTTGGTGGAAAGTTTGTTATACAGAAGTTGAAAAGGTAGATTATGCTCATGTATATTGTCTTTACATGCCAAAGAATCAATTTACATGATCTGTACACAGGAACCTTTGTTTTATAAGGATTTCTTCTTTCTTTACTCAAAAGTTGCATTCCTATGCTGTGAAATGAAAAGAAACATTCTTCTTTTTAAACATATGTTTCTATGCTTCCTTTGTTTGATCAGCTGCTGCCTTAGAACGGTTTCTGGACTTTGCAATTTGTAGATTGGACACGTTGGGGCTGTCAACTTGAGTGGGATTTGAAGCTACAAGGCATTAAAACTATATTTAATTTTTTGTTGAAATTTTTATTTAAATCTTTCTGCCTGTAAATTCAAAACCCACAATACACATTTGTATCAAGCATAGAATAATAGTATTAGACTGAAACTTTACAAAGCTTTGATGTTATCCTCACTTGTGCCCAAAGGTGATGTGACGAAGGCATAAGGGCACTTGTGCTGTGTAACACAAACGTGTTTGATGGACACATTGTGTTTTTTACCCTGTCTTTGGCATATTTGAAATAATCTTGAGTTATTTGTGATCTAACACATTGAATTATACATACCAATGTGTAAATATACGTATATATCTGGAAACCATTTCAATAGATTATGGCCTGGACTATGCAACTTGATAACTACAAAAAACCCTCTTACCCTTACCTTGTATCTAAACAGCTCGGCAATGTGTTTCCCCCTCTGTGTTCAGTCATTATTGTAAGGATGCCTAAAAGAAAACAAATTAAGCATCTATTGTTTTGGCTATTAAGGACAATTTCATAAATAGTTATAGCCAGAATTTGTTATTGTGCACTACTTTATTAAGTTACATGTTGAAGTACTGTCATTGGTGTATAACTTAGGCGCATTGCATTATTAAGCTTTGTAAAGCCCTTTATACTGCAATACCTGCTTCCATTGCCTTATTTATTTACTACCATATGCAGAATAATCCCACAAAATCATGTATTTTATGCACTATAAAGAAATGGAAGGTGTTTGCTTAAGAGTGGGCCATTATTACAAAACAACAGGAAAACATTGACATTTTCGAACCAAAGCTTTATTGCATAAATTGTTTAGTATACCCCCTTTTTTATTTGGGTATCTTTTGATACACCAGTGATTGAACTGAAAATGCAAATGTCCATTGCCACCATTAAATATAATAATGTTATTTGATGTTTTGTAATTTATAGTTTTGTTGAAAAGAATACAACGGATTCA
>NC_051398.1:50119140-50139140 GCF_015228065.2 Penaeus monodon
GGTGCAGGATGATAGACTAATTGTATAAAACCTATAATTTATGGTTAGTAAAATACAAAAATGTAAATATGATTTTGTAAAATCTTTGTCTCATAGCATGTTTTATTCCCAGCAAATTTGGTTACCTCTGTGTTTCATGATGCTTGGGGGATAGGACAGCAATCATCCTCTATGTATGTCCTGTTAAGCAGGAGCTTGGACTTGTTCCTTATTTAATAGTAAATATCTATTATCATCAGTGCATGTCCCATGTTATGAGTGGCCATCTTGGATAATTCTTCACAGAGACTAAGTCCCTAACTCCATATTACAAATTTCATTCAGCAATCCAAGTTCCCGGAAGTGGTTGTGTCCTTCGGGCACTTGATGGAAGGACACCTCCTGGGAAACATTGTCTTCACCTCATTATGGACGGCAAGATGGAACTGAACCTTGGGAGTGTTGACTGAAGTTAGGGTTATCTGCAGATTATTATTTATTGTACCAACAACTGCAACTTTTTCACCTCTACAAGAATATCATCTTCATTTTGCTGTAGCTTAGTGCATCCATACTGTAAAGATTAACCCCTTCTTGTATTGGAACCAATATAGCGATAAGGTGGGGCTTGGGGGCAAAGCTCATATCTGAGAAGTTTTTGCACACAAGGCAATGTTTGAGGTAAATGATCAAAACAAACAAATGTGCCAGAAAAATGTTACACAGCATAAATAGCAAAAAAAGGTAAAAATTAGTTAATGATTAGGATAAGTGGACAGAAGAAGGGATGAGGAAGAGAAGGAAAAGGAAAGTAGGATAAGAAAAGATCATGTAGAATTTGTTGAGGCAAGGGTTGAGGTCCAAGGTAGGGGTGATCCCTTACCTTGGGCCTCATTCTTCACCTCCTAAGCCCCCTGTGACAACTGTGAGCAAAGGGTTTAGGGGGGTGTAGATGAAAAGTGTCTTAGATTTCTCCAGTTTATAAATTGAATGTCACTTTACAGACTTCCCTGTTAACCCATTGCCGACGGGTGGCATGTACGCACATGCCATGGCATGGCGGGACCATCTGCCGGGGGCACGTACGCACATGCCATAGAGTATGCATGGACATGCCATGAGTTTTTTTTTGTTACAATCATGGCAAAGGATAATTTTTTTGCCAGTGAAAGTGTGATTAAGTCAGTTTTAACACTTTCTCATTTTTACCATGCAACAAACCGACAATTTCAACTCCATGATGCCACACACTGCTTATTTTATTCGGACTATAGACCGAATAATAATCAACTATGGAGTCTATATAACAACAAAAATACCCTTCAGTCTCGATTTATCAGGAAGTTTGGCAAGTAGAGACTGTAAAAAATAATGAAAACTGAAAATACAACATATCTTCATAGTATTACGAAGAAACGGCATGGGATGCTGGTATTTGGCATGAGTGGTCGCGCATGCTAGGGCGACGATATAAGCCCCCGCAGCGAGGCCCCGGCCTCTATGAATGCTACCCGTCAGTTATGGGTTAAATGGCTGTTTATGCTCAGTGACCACATATTACAATAAGACTGCATCCTGTTGTGAATAGATGAAGTTAGGTTGGGTGTATGTCCTAACTGGAAGTTGTGTGTAAGTGATGAACATACTTTAGAAACATATGGGCCATACAGATTCTCATTTCTTTTGATAGGTTTCCCATTACATAGGGATGTGGGTTTAAGATGCCTGTTTATAAAACACAAGCACATATTTTTGCATGCATAAATTTGCACATCCAAATCCAGACCTTGGATTCCAGACAAAAAATGCACATGCACGCGCACACGCACACGCACACGCACACGCACACGCACACGCACACGCACACTCACACTCACACTCACACTCACACTCACACTCACACTCACACTCCCCACACACACACACACACACACACACACACACACACACACACACACACACACACACACACACACACACACACACACACACACACACACACACACACACACACACACACTCTCTCTCTCTCTCTCTCTGTCTTTGTCTCTGTCTGTCTCTCTCTCTGTCTGTGTGTCTCTGTCTCTTTCTCTCTCTGTCTCTCTCTCTCTCTCTCTCTGTGTCTCTCTCTCTCTCTGTGTGTGTCTCTCTCTCTCTCTTTGTGTCTCTCTCTCTCTCTCTCTGTGTCTCTCTGCGGCTCTCTCTCTCTCTCTGCTCTCGCTCTCGCTCTCTCTCTCGCTCTCTCTCTCTCTCACTCTCTCGCTCTCTCTCTCGCTCTCTCTCTCGCTCTCTTCCTCTCTCTCTCTCTTCTCTCTCTCTCTCTCTCTCTCTCTCTCTCTCTCTCTCTCTCTCTCTCTCTCTCTCTCTCTCTCTCTCTCTCTCTACAAAAGTGCTCACTGTTTTGTTACCAAGCCAAAGCAAGAAAGTGTTTTTGCTAGAGTTACACCAACAATAGTCCATTTTACATATACAAGTATACAGTCCTTTACAAGAGTGACACTAGAGACTAGCAAACAAATTGTTTTCAGGATGTTGTAGAACAAACATGACAGGGATTTTTATGTTTCTCATAGGGAGACTTTGGCTGCATTGTTAGTAATATCATGGAATATTTATGCTTATATTGCAATTTCTAAATTTATGTGTTAGATTTAACAGTACAAGTACATATTTTGAAGTATCACAGATGTACTGTTGGGAAAGTTAAGAATTCTTGAAGTAAATTTTATACACTTAATATTCAATGTATACAACAAAAAATGGTCTGTTTTGTTCTGTTTTATCATAATGTCATTGAGCTTTCTTGCTTGCCAATAGTAATAGAGATTATTACCTTTTTTCTTTATTATTATTATTTCTACAGACCCAAAATGCTGTTCACAAGGTTAGAGAGCTACTGAACAGAAATCCAGAAGCTGTAAGTATAAGTGATCACCATTATTTTCAGTTCAGGCATGTCCTTTGCAAAATATTTATTAATTTTTTTATTAATCCTAAAGATATGTAATGGAAAGTTTTTGGTGATATTGTTTAATGTCATTCATGTTTGTTTGTTATTATCTCCATAGATCTTTTGCATGCACAAATATGGACAATTATGGTACAGAAATATAAAATTTCAAGTTTTTTTTTTGTAGGATATATGAAAGTTTTGTGGTTCACATTTGCATTTTTTTCCACATTATTTTGTGGTTTTTAAATTATAAATGTAGAATTTGTCTGCTGATTCCTTAAAAAGAAGAAGACTATAATCCTCTTCCTTCTGTGCAGGTGGGTCTGAAGGTTGGTGTGCGACAGAGAGGCTGTAATGGGCTGAGCTACACATTGGACTATGCTAAGGAAAAAGGAAAATTTGATGAGGAAGTTGTTCAAGATGGTTAGTATATAAGTGGGCATTTGATATATAACAGAATTTTTCAGTCTTCATAATTATTTAATTTTACTGAAGGCAAAGCTTTGAATATTGGTTGTTTTACCTTGTTCAAATAAACCCTGTTTTGAATATTGATATGCAGGGAAAAGAAATTCCCATTTCAAAGTGCCTCAAACTTTTCTTTCCAGGAGTGCGAGTCATCATTGACAAGAAAGCGCAGTTGACTTTATTAGGGACGGAAATGGATTATGTACAAAACAAATTGTCATCTGAATTTGTTTTTAACAATCCAAATATAAAAGGAACTTGTGGTTGTGGTGAAAGTTTTTCCATTTAGTAAAATTAGTAAGTGTAATTACATTAATAAATACAAGTGTAGGAAATATATAGTGTGAAAAATATTTTTTTTCTTTAACAAATTTCTAATGTTGTTCATTTGTGTTTTAAACTGGTCTTGTCCAGTATGTAACCCAACAAAGGCCAGAGGCCTTATGTCTACCTAATGCTTTGACATTTGTACGTTTTGTACATTGTGATGTAAATCATCCTTGTATAATAATACAGAACTCAGATATAGGCAACAATCGTTTGATCATTGTCTATTGCAGTGTGAAGTGCTTGCAATTTTGAGTTTTATCTGGATGTGCTCGTCTTTCTCATTGAATAACTATGGTCAAGTGATTAATTTTATTTGTATAAAAAAGAAGGTATTTACGTTTCTTTATTTGTAAATGTGTAAATAATATTAGAAAGTAAAAAGTAATATATTACACCTCTTTCAATTCTATAAAACATAGATTTTATTTAAAGATTGTGAAATGGATAAATGACTTTATTTTTTATATACTATTTACCACACTAATTCCATGCAGTCATGTGAAGAACAGAAGGAAAATAATCTTAGGCAGTACTGAGATTTTTTTTGTTCCAAGTTCTTTCCAAAGACTAGAAACTAAGTTATAAATAAAATGTGGCACCTTTGATGTATAATAAACATTTCCAGATGCTGACCCCCATCTTAACGTGTACCTTTGAAATACATTTATGTAAACACAAAATAGTAATACATTAAAGCATATCTTATATCACTGAAGTATGGCATGTAGACTTAAGTGTAATCTTCTTGCAAGCCATATTTTCCAAGAAACTTTTTTGTTGCCATGGAAAAGTTATTTTCAGTATCTGGATTCTTAATTTGCTGGAATGGGGGTCTCAATGCCTTGGTCTCTCTCACAGCTCTTGTTCTTCCTGTCATGGCTGAAAAGAAAGTCATCAAAATCTATTAAAAAAGTCACATAGCCTACCTGATGATAACCCCCCCCCCCCCCCAGATTACCAAAAAACATAATATAGCACAGGGGGGATAATATTCAGGATATGAACGCACAAATTATTGCAAGAGAGAGGATAAGTATCAGACTAAATATCCTGCAGTTTCAGCCAACATAAATAAGGAAAGCAAAATTTTGCAATTATATGAAATAACAGGGTAGCAATATTCTGGTCACAATGTATAAAACCAGTATTTATTTACTTATATGTCAGAGAATAAAAACAGGGCTCCTTAGTGTGCCAACAAATAATTTTCTTATATTTTATGTGGAGAAAATTACCTACCTATTTCTTTATAAGATGTGATGTATAGTTAGTTATTCACTTGATTTCTTTATGACAAAATAATTTATAAGACGGGGAAAAAACAGCTGACAATACTGGAAAAATGGACGGTCATAGTCATCCTTTGCAAGCAGAAATGTGCATATTACCAATCTATAACAGTGTAATTAAACCAATGAGTGATGTCTTACCAGGAGATGCTGCAGCAATGGCAGCTAGTTGTGCATCTGATAGGTACTTTGCAGCTGTAGCATCGGTCTCTTGGTATGGCACTGTCTCTGAGGTGGGCATGGAGTGTTGGTACATGGACAGCATGTTATGGAGTCCTGGCAGGTACATGGTATCCAATACTGGTCTGAAAAGAAGGGGTATTTTGGTAGGACATGGAAGAAAATGAGAAAATGCAAGTATGAGGAGTACAATCACCTTGAAATTCCTTATAGTTTACAATAAAGTGAATAATTATATTTATTTTTTTCATCAAATATAGTCATTTTTGTAAAGAAAAACATTAGAGACAATATATTACTTGAAAAAATATGCAAACTTCCTTGCCACTCCTTCCATCCCTAATTTTCCTGTAAGCTTCTATGGTTTACAAAAGAAGAGTAAATTCCACAAAGATTTGAGAGTAAAACAGAAAAGGTTCGCAGTTTCAAAATACCTGTAACATTATGTTTTTGCAGGAATGGGAAAACTTGTTTATCAAAATGAAGCTCCTAATGCAGAAATTTATGCAGTTATTATAAATGATCTGAATTTGTGAAGAATCTGGCATGACAAAAGGCAAGATGAAAGAGCAAGAATAAATGTCATTGCATCTGAGGAAGTTGAAACTGCAACTAGGAACAGTGTCTGTATTATCTTTTGTTTGTAAATTTTCTTCATCGTAGTGAAAAGAATGACTGAAACAACAACAATATTACAGTAAACAGTTCCTTAATACCTGTTGTTTGAAGCCAGTGTAGCAGGGTCAATGAAACTAATACCAAACTGCATTAACTGTTTCCTGACGGCTTCCGTCTGGGGGTCAATTACTGTTGTTTCCTGTTGATCAGTGGAACTGTTCGACTCCTGAAAAAGAAAAACTCTTCACTATCTCATCCAAAGGTTCACTGAAATTATCTTTTATCTCAATGCTGACAGGTTTACATGACCATGTGTTGGGTGCTGAATGCAGAAATTAGAAGCATGGTAAAAAATATAACTTCCTCACTCTGAGCTGTTGGCTGCAGCATATATGACCTTCCAGGAAACAAGGCTACAAGTGACTTTAAGCATACTTTTGAGGGTCTGCATCTCTTAACCCTTATCCGACGGGTAGTATTTATATTGGCCTGGGCCTCGCTGCCAGGGACTTATATCGTCGCCCTAGCATGCGCGACCACTCATGCCAAATACCAGCATCCCATGCTGTTTCTTCTACATACTATGAAGATATGTTGTATTTTCCAGTTTTCATTATTTTTTAAAGTCTCTACTTGCCAAACTTCCTAATAAATCGAGACTGAAGGGTATTTTTTGTTGTTATATAGACCCCAATATTGATCATTATTCGATCTATAGTCCGAATAAAATAAGCAGTGTGCGGCATCATGGAGTTGAAATCGTTGGTTTGTTGCATTTTTTTATTTATTGCATGGTAAAAATGAGAAAGTGTTAAAACCGACTTAATCACACTTTCACTGGCAAAAAAATAATCTTTTGCCGTGATTGTAAAAAAAAACTCATGGCATGTCCATACATACTCTATGGCATGTGCGTACGTGTCCCCGGCAGATGGTCCCGCCATGTCATGGCATGTACGTACATTCCACCCGTCGGCAATGGGTTAACTGACTGAACAACTGTTTAGTGCACACACTTTGGAAGAGGGATGACATGGTATGGCATGGCACCTGTCAACAATAATATTAATGCAGAAATGTTTATTTAACCAACTCTAGGCACATAAACCTCAGACTCGTACCCTCTGTCTCTGGTGACTGGCAGCTTCTCACTTCTTTCCTCTTCCTCTGCAGCCCTTAGAATTTTGCAAAATATGCGAATATTTGTCTGGAAGATATAAATACAAATAATAATTATAATAAGAGAGGGAGTCAGCAGGTAGCTTTTCATAAAAAACACACAAGAACAACAAAAAGATGCTTAAAAAGTATGGCAAGAAATACTTTTCATATCAATGCAGATTCATACATGTCGAATTGACTTGAAATTGATCATCTATATTCTAAATGTTTTGGGTCAAACAGTAACAGACTAACAGCATACAATTTAAATGCGTGACATGGGTTTAAATGGACAAAGGTCCTAACCCACGAGGAGTGTGGCAAGTTAGGGCCTATCCACATAGAACAAAAGTGAATTTCCACTGAAATCCTACTTCACCAGTCTATCTGAATGTGTTGCTCAAGGAGGGTGAAGAGCCATTGGCAACTCACACATAGGCTCAGTAGTAACTTTGGAAGATAGCTACACATGAACACACAGATGGAGTGCATGCTTATCTCTGAGCTCCTATAGCTAGTCCTGATTCTGGTTAAAATAAACCTTTTTCCAATGATCTAGTAGATCTGAGAATCCAAGGAGTGAGGTTCAATATAAACAAACAGGTAAAGGTGGAAAAAAAGAATTTTCTGATGGGGCAGTCTGAGCACTTACCTGTAGTTATCCCTAAAAATAAATTACTTATTGAAATATTTTGATATTTATTGCCTTTCTTATAAAGAGTAAGACATGAGAATCACTCAAATTAGTGAGAAAAGGCAGTTTAGTTGATCATATCTTTGTCCAATATATTATTTGGTTTTTAATCACAGAAAATTTATGAAGTAGATTTACATGAAAATGCCTGGGAAAATTGTTTTTACAAGCAGCTAAGCACCTATAACTAGATATTATGGATAGGGTGAAGGAGTTAAAAGCTATAAGAGGAAAAGTGACAAAATACCTAATTTTACACAATATTGGACACTTGATAAAGAGAAAACCCAGCACCAGAAAATTTCAAAATGGGGCAGTAGGCATACCAAATGACTACTCAAAGCCAAAATCAAAAATTATTGGTTTAGTATTAATAATACTGTGCAATTTACTGTGTCACAACAAATATGGCTCACAATAAATGTAAGCAACAGAGATACCTATTTATCTATAAAGTTTCAATATAATACTCCTAATAGTTTAGTTAGAAGACACCAGGTGTTGCATATCCCCTTAAGTAAAATTTTCAATATTCTGACCATTTTCTAAGCATAATAACAAAACTATTAAAACTAAACACAGAAGATAGCTCTTCAACATAAGGCCTCTTCAATGAATATAATGTTCTGACGCATGTGGAAGAAAAGAAAAAGAAAGAAAAAAAGAAAGAAAAAAAGAAAGAAAGAAAGAAAGAAAGAAAGAAAGAAAAAGAAAAAAAAAAAGAAAAAGAAGAAGAAAAAAAAAAGCCTCTCTCGCTTTTTATCTTTTCTACCTATGATGTGGGGAAAGATTCAGGAAAGAAAAAAGGAATATGAGGAATCTTAACCTCTTATAACCGGGCATGCCTACAGCTGTCATGAAAAACCAACTCATCATTGAGTTCAACTGAGCTGAGCAGGAAGTTCCACTATATACAGCAAACTCCCCAGCCAAAAGGCTAGATGGTTGCCAGAAGTCACAGGAATTAGTGATACAAAAATGTCTGAGACCACCATTGTAGGATTAAATAAATGCTGTCCAAGCTTACAAACAAGCAAAAATAACAACTTTTGTGAGGGGGGAAAACGTACCATGACATTGTTGTAAAAAGTCACCCCTGTTGCTTTAGCTGGTGCACTTTCCTGATGCTGAGGACTATCGTGGGCTGCTGGACTGCACATACTCGCACTCTCACCCAAGACAGGAGAGCCTTCCCATTCTACACTTTTCTTCTTTTGATTTCTGGAACAAATGTTAATCACCATTAGTATTACTATTCTTAAGTAATACCTGCAATAAACCTTATAAAAATAAGCCTGAGAAAAATTATATATGTATCAATAATGAAAGACCAAATTTTATTGTGGATTATTTAGCAGATGTAAAAATACCAATCCTGAGTTCAACATTCCCTAGGACTTAATACAGACCTCATACCACAGTCAGCCTCCTCGTGCCTACTGCCATCATGGTACTCTGTCATACTAATGTGGACTGAAGGATCTGGACTGGGAGGGTCTTCCTCAATTGTTTTCATGACAACTTCTTGCATTGTCAGGGACATTTCCTTGTGCACTGTCCAATTTGTTGCTTGTCTTGAGGAGGAATCCCTCCTCTTTAATAAGTTTGGCTGATAATTATCTCTAATGTTATCTGCTTGTCTTTCTCCTGACTTTTTGTTGCTTGTCTGAAGAAATTTCACAGCTTCTCTAGACTCAAATTTTGCATCTTGCTCAGGGCCTCTTTCAACTGCATTCTCAGATGGCATAACAGACGCAATCAAATCTGCCCATGAAATTTCAGTATTAATTCCTATTGACTTAGTCTCACATCTATCAAGCTCTGTCTGACTGCAAGTATCCTTAAATATTTGTTTCTGATTCACCTGCTGCTTAGCACTGGTGGCCATTACTATTTCTCTCAATAATTCTCTGGATTCCTTGTTTCTCTGAGCCTCATTATGTTCCTGCTTCTCTAATAACTTTTCTAGAGAACTCTGTAGCCTGAAAATATGCTCATTCTGTTTCTCAATTAAATGATAAACATTTGGGTTACAATGATTACTTGATTGGCCAGAAATACGATCTGACTGATGAGTGACTTCACTAAGTGGGCGATGAGAGGACTGACTTCCCTGGGATATTAATGTGCTATTATACTGAACTGAAGGGGGTGTATTCAAGTCCTTTCTGTAAGACTGAGCAAAGTTACTGGGCTCTGTTGTTTTGCCTTCACTAATAGCTGGAGAGTAAGGCTTAACATTTTCCTTTTCATATCCATATGTTTGTAAACATCTCTGATGCTGTTCCATCCGTTTTGTGTAAAGTGGTGTTTCTTCATCACTCATCACAGGATTCTTATAAAAATGGACTGATTTTGTTGTTACTTGTGATGGCCAGGAGTTCTTACTCAACATGACTGAATCTTCATGAGATGGAGAACTGACTGTGTTCTGTGTCTGGGGAGTTAGCACTCTTGTGACAGGTACTGTATTTCTTGTAATCAGTGGAGAAATCTCCCTTACTGGAGGGGAAGAGCTGTGACCCACCTCCTTGTTCACTCCATTTTTCTGAGATGGGCTGTAAATCAGAGGGTTGTAATGCTTGTCACTCATCATTGGATTTTTAAGTACTGGTGATCCACTAGGTTCTCTCTGAAACTGGCCTTCTGTCTTGCTCTGCAATGGCAATTTTGGTCTTACATAATTTTCATCTGCCCTATTCTTAAAATGTGTTGTAGACTGAGAGCCTTGAATTTCCCTTGAAGGTGCAGCCTGCTTCCCTGGATTGTTAACAGCTGGGATCACTGGTACTCTCTGATTTGCTACTGTACTGCCTACTTTGGTGAACGGTGCATCCCTTTTTTTGTTGCAGGCTAGCTGGGAGGTTGGATTTTGGTTGTTGCCAAATAAGGCTGTCCTCGCTATCAAACATCAGTGAAACTTCTGGTACTACTGGTCTGGGTGCATTATAATTCTGTAAAAGACAAGGTGGTTGACATCAATTGTACTAGCTTTTCTAGTTCAAGAAGTTATACCTATTTTCAGTATAAAAGATAAATAAGTTTGAAGAAGAAGACGGAGAAAAGAAAAAAGAGAGGGAAAAAAAAGCAGGTGTAACATTTACCAATTCATTGAAGTGTGGCTTGTGAAATGTTATATTCTATGTCAGTATTGTTACAAACCATATCACTACACTTCAGAAGTACATGCTTTTTATGCTTGGTTCCACCATATTTTTTTTCTTAAAAGATGCACTTACTTTATTGGTCACTTTACTTCTATGATTATCTAAATCCATTTACCAAGTACAGTCATACAGTTTACAGAATACCAATGAGGATACCGAAATTTCTCAATCAGATTCCAAAGACAAAACACCCAAAGTAAAGGCCTGCAGAGGCTCCTGAGAATTTACAATATGATGTTTTAAACGTGTTCAACACTGGTTTTCCTTCACCTTCATCTATTCTGACTTGAACTGCTGACAAGCTCCTCTGTTCTCTTGATAGAGTAGACCTTCCAGCTTAACAAATAACATTCCAAAACACTAATGTAGTTATGCAACTGCTATTCTGTCATGGCATGTCTATAATATTAAAATACTTACTGGCAACACAGATGGCCTGGGAGGTGGAGCTCGTCTTGGGGCGGCATCGTCATCCATCGTTGTTGGGCATAAGACTTCTTCCCTGGAAACAAATCAATAGCTATAAATTGTACAAAATCTGAAAAGTACAAAACTCAAGGTAACAAGTAAATAAATCCAGAAAGCCTATCAATGATATCCTTTAAACACTTCTTTTTTCTATTACTACCTTTTTGCCATGGAAGGCAGAACTTTTACAAGCAGTGATATGCGACATTAGAAGTGCACATGAATATAGTAAACTTACTAAATTCCCAGAAATGTCACAGGTGAAGCACTGCCTACAGATATTATAGACAAAAGGAATTCATCTTCAGGTCTGAAAGTGAAGACAAAATCCGCGAGGATATTGAAACTGTTGTATACCTTTCAGTAGACCTTACTTTGGTAGACTACTGTCTTTTTTTTCTTGCATGCTATTCCTAATAAACATTCAAGTATATGAAGTATATGAAACAAAGTATTTGAAATGTAGACTAATTCTAATTTGGACAATTACAGAGATAATTCTGAGTGGACAATAAAGAAAAAACACTGCCAGCAAAAAATTGTATGTGCACATCAAACTCCACAGGGCCACCAATACATTTTTATTTAATAGGCTTTTAAACAATTTTAAGTGATCAGGTGAATTAGTTCTAAACAAGCTTGGTAAATCTTATGCCAAGGACAACATAAGTTTAACATACAAAATTCAGAATTCCTCTTGTAAATTGATGTGGTCAGAATGAAGCTGTTGTTCATTTTCTGTGCAATCTTTATTTTTTGAGTAGGCAACCTGTGGGAAATTGAAGATTTTTTGGGGGGTGGGATGAGGTAAGGGGCAAAATGTGTAAAAGCATTTAAACTATATGAGCAAACATCCTCTACTTAAGTTTTGGCAGTTTAGAGCTTGGACTGGTTCTTTAATTGATGATAAATCTCCTGGGTATATTGTCAATATTATCTCACACTGCCATTGTATATCCTAGATCCCATCTGATGACTGTGGACTTAGACTACTCTTCACATCGGGATTCTGGTGGCCTATTTTCTTCCTTTCTGAGGTTAATATTTGCATGCACAAATTATTTCATGCATCAGTTACTGCAGTTTTCCATTCTTTATGATAGTGTCATTTGATTTTCCTGTAAATATATACCAAAGTATATTTATTTATTTTTTTTTTCAAGTTCCCTATCCCACAAGGACATTGGCGATCATGGATTTCCATGATTTTCTTGGCAATTTAGAGCGGTGGTTTGCCGTCGCCTTCCGCCTGGTGTTTTTATTGAGTCACCATCTCTATTTACCCAGTTCTGGGACCGTCACTGACTTGGGCTGGCTTGCCCACCCAGCGGCTGGGCAGGCAATCGAGGTGAAGTTCCTTGCCCAAGGGAACAATGCGCCGGTTGGTGACTCGAACCCTTGAACTCAGATTGCCGTTGTGACAGTCCTGAGTCCGATGCTCTAACCATTCAGCCACCGCGGCCTCTACCAAAGTATTACACATGTTAAAAGATACAATATGGTATGGATGCACTAAGGTAGGGCAAATTGAAGACGATATTCTTTTAAAAGTTGACTAAAAGTTGGGGGGGGGGGGTGCATGGCTTCACTGAAGGGCATGTCCAGTCACGGAAACTAAATAGACTGTTGAACAAATTTTGTGCTGTGGAGTTGGAGACTTAATCTCTGGTGAGTGGGTCAGTACTATAAAGAATTACCCTTACATGTTGCACAAGTTCCTTATTATCAACTTGCAAAGGAAATACCATAGATGAAATGTATTATTTTCGGTCATGTTTTCCATTACCTTAAAGCTATTAAACTGAAAACTATACCCAGCATTTGATTTTTCCATAGGAAATTTTCCCACTTATGCAGAAAACATCATAAATAAAAAGAGCGTCACAGAGATATAGATAAATTAGGCTATTAATTCAATATCCTTCAAATCACGAGTCACACTGTCACACACTCAAATGGCCCTAAATCCTTTTGTTAGAATAAAAATAAATGTAAATACAATACCCAGAATTTCCTTTCCACGCCATAACGGAAGGAAAGACTCGCTTCAGAAACAACAGGAGGTCTTCTTCCATTCTCCTTTTATTACATTTTATACGTTTGATGTCTATATTCCAAAGAACTTTTGTTTTTTTTATAGTTTATTTAATGACATCAATTCCATTCGAGCTTTGAAGGAATATCTTCATATGTCAATACATCCTACTTCACACCCTACATAACTATGAATACAAAGTAAAATAAACACCTAGGGGCTGTTTGCCCCACTCTTAAACAACAACTTACGCATTAATTTGTCAATTACACACATAAAAGAGAGCAAAATCCTCCCGTCAGCTGAGCGTCAAGCCCGACTCCGTTTGAAAAGTGTAAACAAATCGTCCGATTCCTTTGCTCTGACTTTGTGGATGTAAGTAACCTCCAATTATGGTGGTCAATTTCTAAATGAATGTTATGCAGTGTTATACATATCCGGAGATTTTTTTTGATAAATATAGGGGTGGAATCGTGTATTATTGCTGGCGTAATTGTCTTCTTGGAATTTATGCATTGAGGAATGGATGTGGTGTACGTAAGTGATGTCATGGCTTCGTTACAAGTAATATAAATTTTAGTATGTTAAAATGTTATTATTACTATCATTAATATTATCATTGTCATTACTATTATCATTATCTTCGTCATCATCATTACTATTACCAGTATTATTATTATTATTATTATTATTATTATTATTATTATTATTATTATTATTATTATTATTATTATTATTATTATTATTATTATTATTATTATTATTATATATTATTATTATTATTATTATTATTATATTATTATTAATTATTATTATTATTATTATTATTTTATTATTATTATTATTATTATTATCATTATTATATTATTATTATATTATATTATTATTATTATTATTATTATTATTCATTATCATATTATTATTATTATTATTATTATTATTATATTATTATTATCATTATTGTTATTATTATTATTATTATCATTATTATTATTATTATCATTATCATCATCATCATCATCATCATTATTGTGATTATTATCAATATTACTGTTATTATCATCATCATCACTACTATTATCATAGTTATTATTGTTATTACTATTATCATCATCATCATTGTTATCATCGTTATTATTATTACTATCAGTATTATTATTATTATTATTATTATTATTATTATTATTATTATTACTATTAATATTTTCTTTCTTCTTCTTATCATTATCATCATTATTGTTATTACTGTTATTATTATTATTACTATTATCATCATCATCATTGTTATCATCGTTATTATTATTACTGTTGTTATTATTATTATTATTATTATTATTATTATCATTATTTATCATAATCATCATAATCATGATCATCGTCATCATCATCATCATTAATATTATCATATCATCATCATCATCATTATTAATATCACTATCATCACCATCATCATCAAGGGGCTAACGCCGACGGGGGCGCATGGCCGCATTCACCCTTCGCTTCCAGCCACGAGGATCCCTCGAGGCGAGTCTCCACGCAGGCCCACGGCCCATCACTAATTCCTCGCGACAGGTCTCGTCGAGCTGCCCAAGCCATGATCTCCTAGGTCGTCCCACAGGTCTCCTCCACCCAGGGAGGAGAGAGACAACCTGATGGGCAGGGTCGTCCATAGGGAAGCGAGCTAGGTGGCCATATAGCCTGAGTTGGCGATCCCGGATTATGCAAGTAACAGGTCCCATGCCAGTCTCACGGTGTAACCGCCGGTTGGACACGCGGTCCTGCCAACTGTACCCCATGATCCGGCGAAGGGACTTGTTACAAAAGGCATCAAGGCGAGACTCCAAGAAGCTGGATAGCATCCAGGTTTCGCTTCCATAGAGCAAAACTGGCAGTATCAAGGCCTTGAAGACACGCAGCTTGGTCCTTCTGCATAGGTACCGACATCTCCAAACGCTCTTGTTGATCGAGTTCATGGCTCCTGTTGCCAGACCAATCCGTCTACTGACTTCCTGGTCTGACAACCCAGAGATATGGACTACACTACCAAGGTATGTAAAACTTTCTGTAACTTCAACGTCCTCGCCGCAAGCATGGATCGACTGAACGGGTTCCCCTAACAGGCCCCCAAAGTCCTGAATCTTGGTCTTGGTCCAGGAGACCTCTAGGCCTTGGGGCTTCGCCTCATTGCTAAATGCATCAAGAGCCGCCACAAGTGCCTCCAGGGACTCAGATAGGATGGCAACATCGTCGGCAAAGTCAAGGTCTGAGACCTTATATTGCCTAGTGTTGCTCCACAATGACTTTGGCTAGTAGCTCTGCCCATTATCCAGTCCATACAGGTGTTGAAAAGTGTTGGTGCAAGGACGCAGCCTTGCCTCACCCCTGAGTTAACAGGGAAGAAGTTCGACATACCCCCACCACACTTTACAGCACTTTCAGTACCAGTATAGAGGCTTGCTATCAGGCCAATAATCTGTGTCGAAATTCCCCTGAGCCTCAGGATCTCCCATAGCGATTCCCGATGCACCGAGTCAAACGCCTTCTTGAGGTCAATGTAGGCTGCAAGCAACCCACGACCAAACTCACGACGGCGCTCCACAATTACTCGAAGCGCTAGTATACGGTCTATCGTGGACTTGCCAAGAGTAAATCCAGACTGCTCCGGTCTCTGATGCCTCAGTAGGTGGTTGCGGATCCGTTTCAGAAGAATGTGGGCGAGAACCTTGCCTGGTATGCTGAGCAGTGTAATGCCACGGTAGTTGCTACAGTCCCAACGATCCCCTTTCCCCTTCCAGAGAGGGATGACCACGCCCCTCAGCAGGTCAGGGGGAATGGTACCAGCAGGGATATCACATATGCCTGCAGCTTTCCCACTCTTCAGCTTGGAAATCGCCATCCTAACCTCTGTTAGGGTAGGAGGTTCCTCGCTGATGGGTGGGTCTGGCACAGGCACTGAGACATCGCTTGCATCCAAGCTAACTGTTGGAGGGTCTACCTGGTACAACTGCTCAAAATACTCAGCCCAACGTTCACGAACCCCAACATGATCTGAGATGATCCGTCCATCCGCTGATCGGACTGCAGTCATCTGTGAGGAGGGCTTAGAGTTCAGTTTTCTCAGGGCTTGGTAGGCAGGGCGAAGGTCATTTACCAAGAAATGGCCTTCGACCTCCTCAGCAAGATTCCTGATGAACTGTTCCTTGTCCCTTCTCAATAGTCTCCGAGCCCTACGCACCATGGAACGACGCAAGACTTGATTCCCATTCAGCCGAGCCTTGCGACACGCTTCAGTGGCCTCTAATGTCTCCAGGGAGATGGAATTCTGCCTTGCCCTCGGGCGTAAGCCAATGGACTCCTGAGCTGCTTCGAGTGTTACGCGCTTGAAGAGCTCCCACAGAGCAACTGGGTCCGTCAGGTTGTTGAGTTCTGTGAATCGGTCAGAGACTGAGATCACAATCATAATCATTGCTATTATTTTTTTCATTATAATTACTATTATTATCATTATTATTATTATCATCATTATTATTTTTTATTATTGATATTGTTACTATCCTTATCATCATCATCATCATTAATTTCAATAATAATATCACTGTATTATTATAATCAACATCACTATCATTATCACATCATCATTAGTAATAAGATTAATGATATTGGAACAAAAACGACAACAGTTTAGCTCCAACTTCATATTGTTTTTTTTTTTTTTTACATTATCATAACACTACATTATCACTAATGTTGTACTTATCGTTGCCACCAAGATTAATGCCATATGATACTATCATTGGTATTATAATGTTGCCTTAGAATTATTTTCTTTCCGTCATGTACTTGGGTTTTTGTATGGCGCGTATTAATATCAAATATTAATTAGTCTACCCTAAATTTTTTCAAAGAAAATGGATTTTATTTAATTAGTAAAAAATGTACCTATTTAAAGGGGTATCTATTTTCTTTATGTTCCTTTACAAATAATAATGAACTTTATGAAACTAGAGTTGTAATTCATTCTTTATCATTAAAAAAAAAAAAAAAAAAACTTTAGAAATATCACCCGACAACTCTTCATAAAAGAAACCTATGAAAAGTATGTTGAACTCAATAATGGATAATAAGATGAATCATATTATCTAGAATTATAACTGCTTTATATAATAATTTTATGTAATGATTGCTTTGTATAATAATTGCTTTGGCTTTGTTTTATTTTCTCGAAATGAGATATCCTATTAAAATAGATAAAATATTAGATAAAATATATTATATATTAGTGTTATCACTAGCATCATGATAATATCAAGGTTATAAATTATAATAATCAGTGTTTTTTTTTCCATAACTTTTGCCATCATTACCAGTGTTATCATTATAACGCTTCACGACAATTACTTAACTCAATGTTCTTATCATATCTCATTCGACCCTCAACGAAACTAACTTTTCTTCTGCGGTAAAGTAGAGACAGAGACTCAAAGTCGCGTCTACCATTATCGCAATCCGTGAAAGCTTATGGTTCGGTTACATTGGGTTGTGTTAGGTTGGGCTTTGTGAGGAGTCAGGTCGGGTTGGGATGGATTAGGTCATGCTTGGTTGGTTGGGGGTTGGGTTGGGTTGGGTGGTTGGGTTGGGTTGGGTTGGGTTGGGTTGGGTTGGGTTGGGTTGGGTTGGGTTGGCGTTGGGTTGGGTTGGTTGGGTTGGGTTGGGTTGGGTTGGTTGGGTTGGGTTGGGTTGGGTTGGGTTGGGTTGGGTTGGGTTGGGTTGGGTTGGGTTGGGTTGGGTTGGTTGGGTTGGGTTGGGTGGGTGGGTTGGGTTGGGTTGCGTTGGGTTGGGTTGGGTTGGGTTGGGTTGGGTTGGGTTGGGTTAGGGTTGGGTTGGGTTGGGTTGGGTTGCGTTGGGTTGGGTTGGGTTGGGTTGGGTTGGGTTGCGTTGGGTTGGGTTGGGTTGCGTTGGGTTGGGTTGGGTTGCGTTGGGTTTGGGTTGGGTTGGGTTGGGTTGGGTAGGATTGGGTCTATTAAGTTGGGTTGAATAATTTGGCGAGAGAAAAAAAATAGTGTTAATCTATACATTATAATCATAAATGAATCTATAATAAAAGGTGTAAGGTAAGGTAACCGGCTTTTATTAACACCTACGTAATTATTGTAATATAAGATGTAACATAAGCTTGGGAACCACGTTTATACAGGAAGCCATATACATATTTTTTGCTGCAATTAGTTTGAAGTTTAACAATTATTCACTCTAAATTGAACATTTTGGCAAATGGAAGGATCGTGTGAAAAATACTGCCATGAGGCACTTGAAATACAAACTGGATGTTATTTGGCTAGTAAAAGTGAAAATCTCTGATGAATCTTATATATACTAAACTCACCTCAAGTGGCTCGTCTCATATGACATCACATTATCTATAAGAAAATATATTAATCCCACTACTACTACTAAAAGTTCACATTATTATAGCAGAAAGAGACAACAATAATTCTAATACAAAAATGATATATATATATATATATATATATATATATATATATATATATATATATATATACACATATATATATATAATTTGACTAAAACTCTAGCTATTAAGAATGATTATGATGATGAAGGATAGTATAAAGTAAAAGCACCAAAATCACAATGATGATGATTCTGATTATTATGACGATAATTTTTGGCAAAAAACAAATAATGATAATAAAGCAATAAAGGATGGCGATGGGATGATAATAACAAAAGTAGAAAAAAGTAGATGTTAACAAAAGGTAGTAATAATTACAGTGATAATGACAAAACTCATATTCACAATCATAATAATATCGGGAATAAAGATAATGCCAAAATTTATACTAAAAATAATCATGCTGATACTGGAAATAATAATAACGATAACCATAATAATATTGGAAATACTAATACCAAAAATCGTAATGATAATGGCAGTGAGAATGATAAAGATGATAATAATGACGCTGCGGCCCGCGGCGCCGACCTTCCTCCGGGCAGCCCAGGGCGAAGTCGTGCCGAAGATGCGCGCCCTTAATACACGCTGCTGCGGCAGGGGTCGTGCAGCGGCGTCCGGGCCTGACCTGGCGAGTGCACTGCTCCATCACTTTCTACTCGCCTCTGATGGGCTTTTTACGACGCGGCCTCGTCCTGAGCGTGATTAACGGCCATACCTAGTAGCGTACGGTCCTGTGGCTCGAGGTATAGCATCTCTGAACGGCTGAATGGCGGTGACAAAGGGAAGCTTCAGCTTTAATCACAGGCATTGATAGTCATACATGTATTATCATATATATAGGTATATGATAGTACTATATATATTAGATATATATAATATTATATATAGTATATGTAATCAGATATATTGTATATATATAATATAGGATATTTCATCTATATATATATCTAATATATATAGTATATATATATATATATATATACCATACAACCTAACATTATATGCATATATATATTTCTATTTCACAGAGAGGTTAAATCTATTGTGAATAAAAATGGAAAAACAAATTGAAAGAATGCCCCCATCTTACCCTATAATAATTCGTTAAAACTAAAAGCCATCCGTGGCCTCAGGCGAGCGCCGGGGGAGACCTGCTCCGCCGCCTCCTTCGCGTCCATCGCG
>NC_051398.1:50144140-50146640 GCF_015228065.2 Penaeus monodon
TAGTTAATATAACAGTGATGTCAGTGTTGATAATGCCGGTAAAACGAAATTATTGTCATTAATAACATTACAGCTTTCATTAGAATAAATGTTATCACTTGTCATATCTCTATTCACATTATCATAATCATTAATATTATATCCACCACTATTACAATCCCTATAATTATTATTATCATTTTCATAACTATTAGTAATATATAATCATTATCATTGCTATCATTAATATTACAAGACCCAGACAGGAATAATTGCATTTCCGGCAGTGTTGTTAAGTTGTTAACGTCATGTTAATGTTAAAATCAGTGCTAAATTCAACCGCCGTCTTTTAATTCCTGTTACTGAGGTCATTGTTAGTGTTATGATAATTATTATCACTTCTCCCTATCCCTGTTATTATCATCGTTGTTATTGACACTCTATCTTTTTAACGCAATATATTATTGAGGATTTATTGTGCATAATCAGGATAGTTAATGATTATGCTACTAATACTGCTCATGATTTGAATGATAATATTCTTTTTTCTTCTTCTGTTGCCATTTCCAACGGATAAACGTTTTGATAATAATGATAATAGTAGTGATAATGATGATGATGATAATTATAATAACGATGATGGCAACAAAAGACCAATAACAACAACAACAGAAACGATACTAAGGATGACGGTAATAATAATGATAATGATAATGATAATAATATTGATAATAATAATAATAATGATAATAATAAGAACAATAATAATATCAATGATATCAATAATAACAATAATAACAAGAACAACAACAATAATGATAATAATAATAATAATAATAATAACAATAATAATAATAATATTATTATTATTATTATTATTATTATTATTATTATTATTAATAATAGTAATAATAATAATAATAATAACTGACTGTTTCATTTTGCTTCTAAATTATCCCGTGTGTGTGGCTGCCATCCACTGGCGGCGAGGGATTTGAACGCAGGTCAGCAAGGTCGCTAGACGAGATCGCTACCATTGCACCACATAATGATAATCACAATAACAGTAACAATAATAATAGCAATTGTAGTAGTGATAATGATAATAATAATAATAATAATAATAATAATATAATAATAATAATGATAATGATAATAATAGTAAATATTGATAATAACGATAATAATGATGATAATGATAATATTGATAATAACTGCAATGATAATAGTAATGACAAAATAAATTATGATAATAGCACCATTAATAATAATGATGTTGAGAATGATAATAATCATGATAATAGTAATAATGACAAAAGTAATGATAATTCTCATTTTAATGATAATGATAATAACAACAACAATAACAGCAATAATAATATTAATTATCACCATCATCATAATAATAATGACAAGCATACTTCTACTACTACTACTGCTACTACTAATAATGATAATAATAACAACAACAACAACAACAAACACAACAACAACAACAACAACAACAACAACAACAACAACAACAACAATAATAATAATAATACCAACAATAATTATAGTGATAGCAATAACGATAATCATAATAATAACAACAATAATAATAGTGATAATAGTAACAATAATAATGATAATGATAATAATGAGTGACAAAACAAACTACCGCGTTGGTACTATGAAAGAGAAACCTACAATGCACGATTAAATACGTATTAAAAACGAGGCAACATTTTCGAAATCCTCCTGGATTTCATTTTCAGGTCTGAAAATGAAATCCAGGGGGATTTTGAATCTGTTGTCTCATTTTCAGTAAATCTTGTTTGTATATTGTTTTTTTTTTTCTCTATCATGATAATAAGGATGATATCAATAATAAAAATGATAATTATATTAGTAAAAAAAAGAAAGTTAATAGTATAAACAGCAAGAGAAGGTTGAGAAACAAGTGTAATAAATACTCTAAACTGGGCGTGAGCTCGTAGCCCCCTCCTTGGCGAACGCATTTTCCTCGCCTTAACGAACCATGTGTACAAACTTGTGCATGATGCTGTACGTTATTTTAATGAGGTGGGGGTAGTGCGTGCATATCCTGGTGATGTAGGGCAGACTTATGCTAAATGGGGAAGCTACTCGCAGCCGAAAACACGGAAAATAAATGACCACGCTTTATTCCGACATTTATTTTCGTGAAGACATTTACTTATTATTATTTACCGCCTTCATAACCCAAATTTCCTGTGAAAAATAAAAAAGAAGTCTCTGCTAATTGCCTGTAGAGGGTTCAAAACACGTACTTTTGAAATTTCATCATGCAACTTGAGGAATTTATTTGTAACTGTAGTGTGAAAGCAACCGAACGTATTTCGTATATCATTATTATTATTATTATTGTTTTTGTAACTATCAATATTTCGTTTCTGCTGACGGGGTATATATTACTTTGCTCTCAGGATCATGCACAGTTGGTAATGGAGCTGAAACCTGAAACATCAAATTTTTCATTTCGCGTTTCCACATGGCCTTT
>NC_051398.1:50154140-50156640 GCF_015228065.2 Penaeus monodon
TTCACGTGCAGCGCCCATTTCATACCTCGGGTGTTCAGATTGCACGATAGGAGACGAAATGTTCATGATATTTTGTATATATATGCTTTGTAAGTATGCTTTACATTTGCATTTGCAGAAGTGAAATCTCTTTTGCCATGTATTTGCTGTTGAATGTGAAAATGATCATAGACTTGCTGAATTTGATTTCCAAGTCCCTATGTGCTGGGGAGTCAGGAAGAGAAATACATTTTCATTAACGCGCTGAGGCTAAAAGTGTTTGTGAATATGTATGCATGTGTGTGTGTGTGTGGAGGGAGGGAGGGTGTATGCGTGTGTATGGACACGCGTGTAATTTGTTTATAGCTTTGCATGTATGTTTATGTGTGTAAGCGTGTGCAGATATTGAAAAAAAAGAACTATCTGAGCTAGATTAACGTGGGCGTTTTTCTGTTTTCATACTGATTAAAAAACATTCGTCTTTTCTTTTATATCTAATGTGTTTTAGTTTGGCAAAGTAAACTCCAATGAAAAAGCTTCTATTACGATTGCACTGCAAAGTGCCTAATAATGGTACATTATCTTGGCATGAACTTCAATATCAGAACCGGTTCCTGCTGATATCTAAATCATTGGTTTATAGTTAAACCAATATTGATTTCTGCTTGTCTTTCTCTATCTCCTTTCACACCTTTCTCTTCAACTCATCACTACGACTCCCTGTATACCCTTAGATACACTTATTTCCTCTATTATTAACCTTATAAAACACACCCACACAAAAAAAGATTAATTCCCCGTGCTTTTACCCCTCGGTTGTGATCTCGACGTTGTCCACCTTTCGACTTATCTCTGCCCCCTCGTCCTCTGATTAATCTAAACAATGATTTACGCAGGCCCCTTCTTGCAATTCATACATGTCTGCCGTCAGCCCGGAGAGATCAGGCCCATGGGAGGAGGGAGGAGCAGCTCGCCTCACAAAGCGGCTGCGGGAGAACCTGCTCCATCAGACGGCTGGTCGTTAGTCACGCTTCTAAAGGAGTGTGTTTACGTGGGGTTGAATTCCTTTTCTTTATGCTTTTGTTATTTACTTGTGTTAAACCTTTGGAACCAGAGGTTGGTATTTCTTTTCTCTATATTATTGCCGCTTATTTGGGTTTAAGCTTAAAAATAAAAGATCGAATTCCTGTTACAGTGTGCGCGGGTGAAACCTTTAGAGGAGATTGAATACTCCTTTCCTTAAATAATTTTTTTTGTTCTAATTGCCTTTATTGTATTTTTTAGTGTTCCCTCATAATCATTATTGTAGAAAAAAGTATAAATGAGAATGAACATCTCCGCACTTCAACAGATAAATATTGTTCATTATCATCATTTATATTATTTTCATTACTCGTTATTATAATAATTATTGTCATTACTATCTATATTATTGTTAATATCATCATTATCGTTGTCATTATCATCATTTTTATTATCATTAATATTATTGTTATTATCATCATTTTTATAATTATCATTATCTTTATTGGTCTTATCATTATTATCATTATCATTATCATTATTACCATTATCATTCTTGTCATTATCATCTTCAAAATCCTCAGCATTATTATCATCATCAGCTATTATTTCAATACTACACGTTAGAAGAACATACACATGTATCTCGGATTTCAGAAACATCAATACATTTTCTTTATTAAGAAAATTTAATTAGGCCATAAATATCAGCCTACTAGGTCCGCGATCATCTCGGTTCGATACGTATTTCATTCAATTTAGTCTCATCTCCAGGTGTAATAAATAACCCGTGAGCTAATGTTTTAGGAAATGTGAACGAACGTTTTATTATTTTTTGTCAAGAAACACGTGAATATGCAACGTGAATATTGGCGGTTATCAGTTGCCTAATTTCTGGAATAAATGCAGTCCTTCCTTCTATACGCCAAACAAAACAAAACAAAACAACCAAAACAAAAAATATAACAATGATTATAAAATAGAATTTAGAATCCTTCCTTATATGCCTGACTTCCCTGGAGAATAAAATAGATTTAGATGTTCTGTGTGCCTGTGATAAAAAAGTGAATTTTAAGAATAGCCATAATGTTCGTCTCGTTCACTTGTTGCAAAGAAGAAAAACTATAATCTCACCTGTGATTGATATTTTCCTACTTATCTCTCTGGCAGAAAAAGTCATGAAAAGTAATTAACTAAATGGTTTGTAGGTTAGTATCCCGTGCATGACCCGACCATCAAGCTCTTGTATGACGTCAGGAGTGTGCATGGCCGTGTAAATTTAATGTTGCTTTGTAAATGTTCTTTTTCCCCTCGCTCGTAACACACACCAAGACACAATGGAAAGGAGGTTAAGATCCCGGGCGATAGATTGCACAATTCGAGGTGCTTCGGAAAGTACATTTTCAACGGAAAAAAAAATAAAATCCCGCTAACAACGCTAACAATCACAAGGTGATAATATCAGTAATAATATATATAATCAGTATAAAATTCGTTT
>NC_051398.1:50164140-50169140 GCF_015228065.2 Penaeus monodon
GAGGTACTTTGACCTTAATTCTGTGTCAGGACGCAGGAAGGAAGTCAATCTATGTGTCATTTGGAAACACCTTTTAAGGGGACCTTCCACGCCTGTAGAATTATGCACCGGTCGCTGAAGAAGCAGCAGATTCAGAACTCTGAAACGGTTCCGAGAAGGAAGGTGCTAGACTCCTGCTAATATACTAATATATGTCCTTTGGATATCCTTGGTTTTAGAGGGACTCCATATCGGAGAGTAGTATTCCTGAAAAAAAGTCAGTATCACAGACTGGTTTCGAGTTTTGAATGCACTTAAGTCCCATGAGTAGTTGAACGAGCTCTGTTAGTGACTGACCGGGACAAACCGTCAGACAGTGATGCCCAAATATTGAGCGAAGGAAGAGATCCTACAGGACGTGCATTCAGTAGAAAAGGGAGCTCGTGATGAGGACTGTTTGTCATGTTTGTGAATCATGAGCTCAAGCTTGTCCTCGTGTGGTCTCATATTATTACTTTTGGACGAAAGTCTCTGGATCTTGTTGAGGAAGTACCAAGTCTTGTTCACTAATATTTTGCATGGACACATGTGTGTTATCAGCAAAGAAACTCAATTTGAAAGTTTACAAACAATTCAAGATAAATGATAGACCGCATAAACATTAGTACCGGCTCTTACGTGACACCACTAATAATAGGAGCGAATGCCATTCAAACAATAGACTGTTACTAGCTGGTTACACTTTAAATTATTTTAGCCAAAACAATAATGCACATCTTAGCCAAAAGCAACCCGAAATATTCTCGAGTGATCCAAATATATGGCATCGACAGTCTACGGTGAGACCTAGCACGATCTATATGCCATGGACAGAACGCGCGTTTTAGTGTTATGTGTACAAGAGCATCACAACATAAAAATTACAATTAAGTATCATGCTGTGACCACGGCGGCTCAAACATGAACCTACCGTAAAAAAAGAAAGAAAGAAAAAAGAAAGAAAGAAAAAAATATATATTATACACACATATATACATATACATACATTCACATACACACATACATACATACATACATACATACATACATACATACATACATGCATGCATGCATACATACATACATACATACATACATACACACACACACACACACATATATATATATATATATATATATATATATATATATATATATATATATATATATATATATATATATATATATTTACATACATACATAATCATTCATAATGTGTGTGTATATGTGCGTGCGTGTGCGTGTGTGTGTGTGAGTGTGCTTGTGTGTGTGTGTGCTAAAATATTTATTAAAATTATTAATAATTAAATTTAATATAAATATATAAAATAAGGTGGTAGATGATTTGAGGTAGAGAGAGGGGAGAGAGAATTTTAGTATGTTGTTTGTTGTGTGGAATTATGAAGTTTATTGGGTTTTTTTTTTTCCCTTTTTTTTTCTTTTTTTTTTTTACGTGGCTGTTTCCCCCTTACAGATTACAATTGTTTTTTAGGTGAGTTTGTAAATAACTAAAAAGGGTTTTTCCCCAAAAAATTTTTTTCACCTGGGCTGCGACCATTTTGGGACCCGGTATTTGGGGTTTTTTTTGGCAGAAGCCCCCCTTAGGGCTTAATTTGTGAACCCCAGCGTAAACGTCTTTTTTTGAAGGGTTTCGTCCTTTTATTGTGGGTCCGGGCCCGGGTTTAAAGTTTAGGGGTCTAATTTATCTTTGAATTGTTTTAAAAAACGTCAAAGAGTTTCTTCGTAACCAATGTTAGCCAAAATATTGTGAACAAAACTGGAAAACCCGAACAAACCAAGGCCCAAGGAATAAGGGGCCACACGGGGAAAAGGATTTTTTCAAAATCCCAAACGTCCTTCACGGCCCCTTTTCACTAAATGAGTCCTTGGATCCTTCTTCCCCAATATTTGGGCATCCCCTTCAACGTTTGTCCCGGTAGTAATAAAATTTAATATATTTTAATATTAAAATAAAAGTCTTTTTTTATGATTTTTTTCAAAATATATGTATAGGGTTTAAAAAAGGGGTATGGGGAATTTATATTATATATTAGCAATTAGAATTTTTAAAAGTTGGTTGTTGGTTTTGGGGGGGGTTTTCGGGGGGGTTTAAAAGTGTTTAAAGGGGTGTTGTTTTTGGTTGCCGGTTGGGTTGCTGGGGTGTGGGTTGTGTGGTTTTGGGTCCTGGTGTGCTTTGTTTGTTGCTTGGGTGTTTTCGTTTTTTGGGTGGTGTTTTGGGTTTCCTGGTTTCCCCAAATCTGAGGGTTTTAAAATAATACCCATATTTTGGTGGGGTGGGGTTATTGCTATTACATTTTGGGGAGGGGTCGAGGCGAAGAGAGGGAGTTGGTTTGAGCGTTTTTCTGACCCCCCCCCGGGCCCGCGTTTTCCTCCCCCCCCCTCCGGCCGACCCCCCCGCTCCCTTGGGGCGCCGGGGGGTTTCCGGGCCTTTCCCCGGGCGCGGCGCCTTGCCCGGCGCCGGCGGCTTCTTCGAAGAAGGGGCGGAGAGGGGGGGGAGGGGGGGGGGGACCGGCTCCTGATTGGGGGGGGAAAATCGGTTTGAACGAAAATTTGAAAGAAAATAAAAAGAAACAAAAAAAAAATTTCATTATATAATAAAAATTTTGTTTATATTTATATATTACTTTTGGGGTTTTATTAACACCCACCATATTATAAATTTATTGTTTTATATAGCGAGTGTGTATAAATATGTGGGGGGTTTTGTGTGGTGGGTGGTGTGGTTTGTGGGTTTGGTTTTTTGTTTTGGTTGTTTGTTCTCGCCTGCAAAGCACTCTTTATTTTCCAGGACCGAGGCCCCAATATCTCTGCTTACCCCTTTCAGGCTAACCAAAATATAAAAAAAAAGGCAACGGTACGAACCGACCCTTTTTCGACGGCGGGGGAGGGGACCCCGGGGTGGGGGGGAAGCAAAGCAGAAAAAAGTTTTCCAGGTCAGACTGCTTACGTGTGGGGAATCGGACGCCTCCTCCGTTCCCGAGGCTTCTTGCCCGGTCGAGTGCTGGTGGGCGCGTGGCCGTTTTTTCCCACCTCCTAAAAAACCTCCCGGGGAGTTTGTGAAAATAACCCCTGCCTTTTTTTTTTCACCAGTTAGCGCTGTAAAAAAACCCCCCTTTTTTCCCGGATTGGGCCACAACCAGGGGGCGCCCCACACCACCCACCAAAACCCCCACCACGCCAAACCCCCCCAGAACCACTCAACTCCCGGCCCCAAACCCCCTTCAAAATTCCCCAAAAAAAAAAGGGGCAACACACGCCCTCCCCCAAAAAAACATTACAACCCCAAACCTTTACAAAAACCCGCACAACCCCTTTTCAAAAACACAACAAAAAAAACCACAACACAAAACACCACACAAAAAACTTTTTAAAATATTTAATTGGGGCTTCATCTCGACACGACTTTATGGGATCACTTAGTCCCCCCACCATACACATATATATATGACATTACACTTAAAAAACTATTATTCCCGGTGGGTTAATACAAAATATATATATAATTAAATTTATATTATATATATTATAATTATAATATATATATTTATATATATATAAATATGATATTCATACACACGCGGTAAATTTTACGTTTTTATAGAGGTCCACGTCCCGCTTTTAACTCATGAAATTGTAGGGTAGTATCAATGTGACCCGACTCAAAGCTTCGAATGTCGCCAGCATGAAGCCCCGACACGTGAAGTATTTCCCTCGAAACGAATCCTTTTACTCGTCCAGCCCCCGCCGCTGTATTTGGCTTCACGCGGCCCTTGTTTTCCGTCTTGTTGTGAGCAGCAGAGTTCGTGCGAGATTTTTGGGCCCTCAAACGATCTTGAGAAATTCACGAAAGATCCTAACTTCTGAAGGCTGGGGAACGCTGCTGAATTGCACCGTATATTTTTTTTTAGTAATTTCTCGAAGGGCGTCTCGGACCGCGCCCCGGAGCCTCTGAGTCGAGTGACTGGACGGGGAAGGGAAACGCAGCCGATCCCATCCCACAGGGACTTTGACGCGGGGGGTTGGCATGCGGCACTCAGGTACGTGCAGGGCCCCCGTGACCCCGTTCCTCGCATGGCGCAAAATACCGGGGTACAAACGGGGTTTTTTACAAGCCACCCTGAATGGTAAAAAAAAATGATAAAGAAGAACTAGAAGATTTTTTCTCAACTAATAACATACCTAAATCGGGCATGTTTGTAATGTGAGGAGTGTGGAGGAAACAGGGGCCCACGCTCCCCCGAGCAAGCACGTAAACGACTCCAGGCAAGCAAGCGTGGGAAAAACGAGAGTGAAAAGCTTTCCCGAGTAATGCGCCCGAAAGAAAGTAAGCAAGTCATGACGTGGAACAACTTTTTCTGTTTTTGTTCTGCCCCCTGCTTGTTCCCTGCCCCGCGCCGCGAAGAAGGTCAGGTTCGTGACCGTTAGCCTTTTAAAGTTTTATGATTTCTTGGTTTACGCCTCGAACTGGTAATTTGCAGAGACGCTACTCAGGGGGCCTCGGCTCGCTGGGAAAGTCCCCGGTAGTTTTTACCCACGCCGAGCACCACACAAAACACACACACACCCCAACACACACACACACACACACACCCACACAACACACCACACACACATACACACATACACACACTAAATATACCA
This sequence comes from Penaeus monodon, assembly GCF_015228065.2. Lineage (NCBI taxonomy): Eukaryota > Metazoa > Arthropoda > Malacostraca > Decapoda > Penaeidae > Penaeus > Penaeus monodon. The sequence continues at coordinate 50,168,821 of NC_051398.1, forward strand.
CACTCAGATATAAAATACACATATATGCATACATTTGTGTGTGTATACACATAGAATGCACTACATACAGTAAGTATATGCACACCATATGAAGCAATTAATATTACCCTAGAATTTTGTTGATTTCTATCTACTTTTTTTAGCAAATAATCGTTAAAAATTTCCTTTTTTCCCCCCCAAAAATCGGGAGCGGCCCCCCCCCCCTCCCCCCCCCTCCCCGCCCGAAAAAATTGCTTCGTAAAGATGAGCTCGCCGGCGCCGCGGCAAGGTCGTCCGCGCCGGTAAAAGGGCCCGCGCGAATCCTCGCTGGGGCCCCGCAA
>NC_051398.1:50176640-50186640 GCF_015228065.2 Penaeus monodon
ATATATATATATATATATATATATATATATATATATAGATATACATGCATATACATGCATATACATGCATATACATGCATATACATGCATATATATATATATATATATATATATATATATATATATATATATATATATCATATATATACATATATATATATATTATATATATATATATAATACACACACACACCACACACAAACACTCAAACACACACACACACACACACACACACACACACACACACACACACACACACATATATATATATATATATATATATATATATATATATATATATATATATATATTGAGAAAGAGAAAGAGAGATTGCATGAATGTATGAATAAGCAAATTAATAATCATATGTACATATACGTATATATATTTTATATATTATATATATAAGAATATGTATATGCATACATTTATTCACACACATGTAAATATATGTTCCCCTTTTTTATATATATTCTCCATGTACATCAAATCTTTTTGTCCAGACGACAACCACCCAAACAACTTGCATTCACGATGAAACAAGACTGATGAAAGGACTAAGCCAAGGCCAGCAGCAGCGCCCGGCGATGTGTATAAAAGCCTGGTGAACACTCAGTCCCGCATCAGTTTCCTTTCCGCTAATCCATCTAACTCTTCTCGTCAACATGAGGGTTCTTGTCCTGACCGGTAGGGGGACATCAGATATAAGTAAAAAAAAGGAAAACAATTGAGAGAGACAGTTACAACTCTTTATTGTTATTCTGTTATTTTATTTATTATTATGTTTTTTTTTTTTTCCAGCAGTGCTTTTGGGCATCGCCATGGCGGACAAACTTCCTTCCTACAATTACGGTGTCCCCAGCGAAGGATCTGGAGCTTCCAACGGAGCCTCAGCTAACGGATTCGGAGCATCGGGTAACGGATTCGGAGCCTCGGGTAACGGATTCGGAGCCTCGGGTAACGGATTCGGAGGATCAAGCAACGGCTATGGCTACGGACAGGACGACGAAGTAGCGGCTCTGTCCGAGAGCATTCCCGGGGGCGGCGTCCCCGGCGAGGACTACCCCATCTTGGCTTCCGTGCCCGACACCGGCTTCTCGTGCGATGCCCAGGCGGTGCAAGGTTATTACGCCGACACTCAAGCCGGCTGCCAGGTGTTCCATATCTGCCAGGACCGCGCCCTCAGGCGCCAACAGGACTCGTTCCTGTGCCCCAACGGTACCATCTTCAACCAGCAGTACCTGGTATGTGACTGGTGGTTCAACGTGGACTGTTCTCAAGCTGAGAGCTTCTACTCCGTCAACGAACTCATCGGAGTCGTTCCCGACGCCGGATACGCCTATGGCACTGCCGTTAATGGCAACGGCAACGGTTTCAACGGCAGAAGGAATGGAAATGGAGCTAATGGTAACGGAAGTAACGGTAAGGGAAGCAACGGTAGGGGAAGCAACGGTAATGGAAGCAACGGTTATGGCTCTAACGGTATCGAAATCAATGGAACGGTAACGGTGTTGATGGTAACGGAAGCAACGGTAATGGAGGCAGCGGTTATGGTTCTAATGTTAATGGGATCAACGGCAACGGTAGCGGTAGTGGCTCCAACGGTAACGGCGGTAATGGTAACGGAAGCAACGGCGTCAGCAACGGCAATGGAAACGGATCTCCTGTTGCTCCTTCCACCTCCTACGGCGCCCCCTTCTGATCTGTCCGGCACTGAGCCCTTTTTACCGAATGCCGTATCTCCAAACAGAAAAGTATTTATGTATATTTTACAATAAATGTGTAGTTCTTTATTTTTCTTTTTTTATCCAGTGCCTACTGATACATACGAATTGATAGTCTAGATCTGCTACTTTACACACATCTTCATGAATGATTGCATTTACCCGAAAATTATAATAACATATTGTTGTTAAAACTCACTGAAATCTACGTGTCTATAATCTTTATTTAATAGATACTTTATGCTAAGAGTAATCACTTGATAATCGGTTCCTGAGAATAAGAATCGACGCCAAGTTATTTCTGTTTCATTGTTCCATATCTTTTAAATTAAGTTACAAAAATAAAGTCTGTGAAATAAAGTCGCCATTGAGGCAGAAGATGTGGATTACAAATAGCAAAACAAACAAGTCTGCTTCTAGGTTAATGGATAAATTTCTGTGTGAATGTATAATGAAGGTGAGGTATTATCTTTATTGTTGTGTAAAACGATTTGTTAGATTCTTTTCTATTGTAAATGTATTTTTGTAGTTTTGCTCAATTATGTATTTTTTCATATATTCATTATATATATATATATATATATATATATATATATATATATATATATATATATATATATATATTATATGTATATATTTATTATATGTATATGTATGTATATATGTTATATGTATATGTATGTGTATATATATATTACACACACGCACACACACACACACACACACACACACACACACACACACACACACACACACATATATATATATATTACAAACAAAAGGCAATTCTTCGGTACTTAGTTGTATGGTCAGAATTTCAAATTACACGGAACAAAACAGATTTTTGTTTATATATTTTCCTCAGCTGTAAAACTACTACGTCCATGGATCATTCAATATGAAAAAATAATAACCTAGAAAAGTTCGCATTTTTTTCATATCCGTGACCTTTATTTTTTTCTTTATTCTTTTGGAGAAAGAATCACAAACAGCCTTAACTACTGATGGAGGTGAGTAATGCCACGCAATTAGCAGAAGAAATTAGTAGAAATTTACCATCCTAAAGCAAGAGAATTAGCTGCTTAATGCGTGCTGGTCTGAAGTGCAAATAGCACAGGACGCAGCGATGGTAAAAATGTGTTAATTTTGATTTTGAAATCTTGTTTACTTCGAGTAGCCTGTGATTTCAGCCATGCAGAGTTGCATGGAGTAAGTCGCAGTACCTTTTTAAAAGTATATCGCCAAAACACGGACCAGAAAAAAACAAAAACACACGCACATATATGCAACAATTACACCTGGATAGAAGCAGACATACATATATACATATATATATACATGTGCATTTATACACATGTGTGTGCGTTTCTCTTCGCGTGTGAGCGTTTGTGATTACGTAAGCATACATGCGTATTCACACACACACACACACACACACACACACACACACACAAATCATACACATAGATACGTACACAGATATTTATATACATATACATACATTTAAAAAATATTCATTTCTTTATATATATATATATATATATATATATATATATAATATATACATAAATAAATAAATAAATAAAACTTATATATCTATGATTGTGTATGAGTACTCACACGAACAGAAACACACGTGCCTGCCATAAGTGATATGATCCTTTGATAACACTAAAATTCATGATCAAAAACTAATCACTCGTGATTTACAAATATATGATGCACTTTTAAAAAGATATCCATACCGTTAGTAGTAAATATTTATTTTAAACACAATGTTAATAAGTCACCTGAGAAATCACGCAAACATTTTATGACACTTTAGAGCACGTAGGATTACATCACTATCGTGCTGAAATTATGTTATGCCGACAAGGATTGTGGGCACCATGCCGTACGTGCACAATCTCTCTCATTAGATTTAATTCCAAAAAGAACTGCAAAAATATAGGAGAAATATTCATATGTGAATAGACTCTCAGTAAATTTTCTAGCGGAGTAATGGTCCTTCTTAAACGAGTAAGATTTTGAATAAAGCATTTTCTTACCCGAACGTTTTTTCCTTCATAAGTTACCCCTATGACACAATTCACGTGAGAGTGACATAAAATGCATTTGTTCATATCTTTTAACATTTCAGAAACGTAGAAAACAACTTGAACGAATAGCAGCAATACCGCAAAAAAGTGAACATCATCATCTGAATGGTAAATATCCTCCGTTTGGATCGACATAACGAAAATTAACAAAATATAGCAACGCAACAATAACGCAGTTTATAATAATCCTTTATTTTCAAAGTATCAAGCATCGGCAGTATGATCATGTTTGCGAATGTGACAAAATTACAGGGAATAACGAAAGGAAGCTGAGGGTCAGTGGGCGGCGCTTGGCGGGCGAGTATAAAAGGCAGGGCGGCCCTCCTTCCCGCGCCATTTTTCTCCTTTCAAACGTTGTCTTGATTTCGATATGAGGGTTCTTGTCCTGTGTGGTAAGGGGTAGCAGATAAGACGAGTTTCTCTGTGTGGCTTTTACATACGTGTCTCTAAATCGTTGATAAGCATATATATGAGAATACATATGTGTGAGGGTGGCAGCCTAACTTTTTCTCGCCGTTTTCAGCTGTGGTTGCCAGCATCGCCGCTGCAGACCTTCCTTCCACCAACTACGGCGTCCCCAACGAAGGACCTGGAGCTTCCAACGGATTCGGAGCCTCAGGTAACGGATTTGGAGCCTCGGGTAACGGATTCGGAGCCTCAGGTAACGGATTCGGAGCCTCGGGTAACGGATTCGGAGGATCAAGCAACGGCTATGGCTACGGACAGGATGACAAAGTAGCGCCTCTGTCTGAGAGCATTCCCGGGGGCGGCGTCCCCGGCGAGGACTACCCCATCTTGGCTTCCGTGCCCGACACCGGCTTCTCGTGCGATGCCCAGGCGGTGCAAGGTTATTACGCCGACACTCAAGCCGGCTGCCAGGTGTTCCATATCTGCCAGGACCGCGCCCTCAGGCGCCAACAGGACTCGTTCCTGTGCCCCAACGGTACCATCTTCAACCAGCAGTACCTGGTATGTGACTGGTGGTTCAACGTGGACTGTTCTCAAGCTGAGAGCTTCTACTCCGTCAACGAACTCATCGGAGTCGTTCCCGACGCCGGATACGCATATGGCACTGCCATTAATGGCAACGGCAACGGTTTCAACCGTCAGAAGGAACGGAAATGGAGCTAATGGTAACGGAAACAACGGTAGGGGAAGCAACGGTAATGGAAACAATGGTTATGGCTCTAATGGTATCGAAATCAATAGCAACGGTAACGGTGTTGATGGTAAAGGAAGCAACGGTAATGGAGGCAGCGATTATGGTTCTAATGGTAATGGGATCAACGGCAACGGTAGCGGTAGTGGCTCCAACGGTAATGGCGTTAATGGCAACGGAAGCAACGGCGTCAGCAACGGCAGTGGAAACGTTGCTCCTTCCACCTCCTACGGCGCCCCCTTCTGATCTGTCCGGCACTCAGTCCTTTCTACCGAATGCCGTGTCTCCAAATAGAAAAGTATTTATGTATAATGTACAATAAATTTCTAACTAATCATAGATTAATTTTACTTTTGATCCAGAGTTTATAATATATTATGCTACTGATCCTCTTTTCATTCGTCTAGTTATTATTTTTTACATCTGGTTCGATGATCTATAACTCCCTATTAATCAGGGACTTGACTGATGGCACTAAAGCAGCGTATGAAGTAGTTCTGTGAAAATGAATATGCAGAATCCAAAGGAAAGGACTTTATGGATATATGGACAGAGAGACATGCTTGTATCTTGTTACTGGAATCAATCATCAGATTTTTATTAATCAATCAATCAATATATGCATACATATGGATGTATATGTATGTGTATGTATATATATGTACATATAAGTATATATATATATATATATATATATATATATATATATATATATATATATATATATATATATATATATGTGTGTGTGTGTGTGTGTGTGTGTGTATGTGTGTGTGTGTGTGTGTAAATATGTATACATATGTATTTGTATTTAAAGGTATATATATATATACATATATCTAAACACACACACACACAGAGCGCGTGTGCTAGAGAGAGAGATTAATGCAATCCTTAGTCTTTGTTGTCATATCCAAAATTTAAGATACTCCAAATGAGCCATAAAAAACATTTCTGAGTAAACCAACCACATATATTACAGGCAGTCTGCATATTAACATATCCACGTTAATCAGGTCATCATCCAAACTGTAATCCAAACTCATTTTGATGTAAAAAGGCTTCGCGAAATTATTTCCTCGGGTTTGTGATCTTTATCATTATGTAGTTGTTCTTACGTTATATTTCATTTCCTCCTACACTAAATCTCAGATATTTTGCCTTACGTTAAATCACACCCTTCTCTTCCTACGTTAAATTTCTTTCTCCTCGTTAGACATCACCCCTTTCGTCTGACATCAAATTACTTTGTCTTGCATCAAATTTCATCCTTTGCATTCTATCTTTAACTTCATTACCTTCGTCCTATGTTAAATTCCATCCTTTTTGTCCTATGGTAAATTTCTTTCCTTTTTGTCCTATGGTAAATTTCTTTCCTTTTCTTCCTAAGTTATTGTTTTTCCTTTTTTATTCCTACGATAAGTTTTGCCTTCTCGTCCTACGTTAAAATTCAGCCATTTATTCCTTAGCTATACTTTTACTTTAATTGTCCTATATAGATGTTTTGTCTTTTCGTCCTATAATAATGACAATAATGAAAATAATAATTGTAGTGGTAATAGTAATAACAATAATGACAATAATAATAATAATATTAATAATAACAATGATAATAATAGTAGTAGTAGTAATAACAGTAATGTTAATGATAACAAAAATATTCATAATGATAGTAATAATTGTAAAAATAATATTAGTAGTAGTAACAACAATGATGATGCTGATAAATGATAATAATAATAATAATAACAACAACCGTACAGCATCAATAATAAAACAATGAAAATAACAATGATAGTAGCAATAATATTAATAATAATTATAATTACAATTATAATAATTGTAGTAATAATGATGTTGATTACAAATACGGTAATCTTTCATGCATGTTATTCTTGTTTCTCATCCCCCCCCTATATCTGAATATGAAATAAAAATTACACTATTTGGATGAAATACATTTTTCTTAAGTATTCTTTCATTAGCCTAATTGCAGGAAGGAAAGTCATCACGATAAAAAGACATTTAATATTAATAATGATAATAATTATGATGATAATGTTTCGTATAAGCACTGTCGACGATGAAGAAACATTAATGGTGCCCTTAATGATCACTCGTTGCGCATCAAATAAAAGTGTTTTGATTTCGTCTTCATTTAAATAAATTCGCTGCTACGATTCCCCTCTTGATATCTATAACACCATCAATAATACTGATAATTTTTGTGATATCACAAGTAATACCAGTGGTCCAGGAACGTGCAATGGCAGCTTCCTCTTGCATGCACTGTGACAAGATTTCCGTGAACGACGAAAGGAAGGACTTGAAGGTCAGTGGGCGGCGCTTGGCGGTCGAGTATAAAAGGCAGGGCGTCCCTCCGTCTGCATCATCTTCCTTCTACCAAGACAAATTCAACATGGGGGTTCTTGTCCTATTAGGTACGGGATAAGATATGAAATTATATGATTATTTTTTGCGTTGGTGTGGTTATTCACTCCCCTATCCGTGCATTTCTTTCAGATTCCCGTATGCATATATACACATCGACTGCATATTTCAAAATGGCAGCATTAGCTCACTAATTCCCCCCTTTTTTTGTCTTTTCCAGCAGTGGTTGCCGGCATCGCTGCCGCAGACCTTCCTTCCACCAGCTACGGCGTCCCCAACGGAGCCTCGGGTAACGGATTCGGAGCTTCGGGTAACGGATTCGGAGCTCGGGTAACGGATTCGGAGCCTCGGGTAACGGATTCGGAGGATCAAGCAACGGCTATGACTACGGACAGGACGACGAAGTACCGGCTCTGTCCGAGAGCATTCCCGGGGGCGGCGTCCCCGGCGAGGACTACCCCATCTTGGCTTCCGTGCCCGACACCGGCTTCTCGTGCGATGCCCAGGCGGTGCAAGGTTATTACGCCGACACTGCGCCTGAAGCCGGCTGCCAGGTGTTCCATATCTGCCAGGACCGCGCCCTCAGGCGCCAACAGGACTCGTTCCTGTGCCCCAACGGTACCATCTTCAACCAGCAGTACCTGGTATGTGACTGGTGGTTCAACGTGGACTGTTCTCAAGCTGAGAGCTTCTACTCCGTCAACGAACTCATCGGAGTCGTTCCCGACGCCGGATACGCCTATGGCACTGCCGTTAATGGCAACGGCAACGGTTTTAACGGCAGAAGGAATGGAAACGGAGCTAATGGCAACGGAGTCAACGGTAGGGGAAGCAATGGTAATGGAAGCAACGGTTATAGCTCTAACGGCAACGGTAACGGTAGTGGTTCCAACGGTAACGGCGTTAATGGCAACGGAAGCAACGGCGTCAGCAACGGCAATGGAAACGGATCTCCCGTTGCTCCTTCCACCTCCTACGGCGCCCCCTTCTGATCTGTCCGGCACTCAGTCCTCCCTTTCTAATTATCCTCAAATAGGCAAATATTTATGTACAATTTACAATAAATATGTAAAAGTAATTTTCTTTTCTCGACTGTTCCACGCTAAGCGATACATTCTTTTGCTGAACTCACCACAATGAAAAGCCAAGTTTTTTTTTTATTTCCCAAAGCTTTGCCATAACTGATAACGCTTAAGTGATTAAAGTAACTCAACGATAAACCTACAACTCTGCAATTATAACGGCAGTGCAAACGAGTTTCTTCATGGTTTACGAATTACGAATTATTTGTTTGTTTATTTTTCAAACGAATGACTTCATCTATTATTTCGGAAAATGTATATCTAAAAACCTTAGAGGAGATTTTGACCTGAAAGCGATGAAACCCAGACTAAATTCTGATCAGAAATTTGAGAATTCTCATTGCTTTTATATCTGGTTGATTAAATCCGATACAAGAATGACAAACTTCTGGATCTCCCTCCCTCTCCCCCCTCTCTCACAAAAAAAGAAGAAAAAAAATGAAAGGTGAGGAAAAGCCCTCAAATGACGCTTGAAAAAAAAGAAAATTTATTAAAGTGAATAAGCAAATAAACCACGACAGATGACTTGCTAATCTTGTTGTTAGGTAGATTCTCTTAGCAATGATACTAAACAGCAATAATCGTTCGTTTTGTCATTTGCTTTTACACAGGCAAAGACAAACATTTGATTCACTTCAAAACATGAATAAATATTTTTATTTTGTCATACATATCTTTTTCCAGACCTGAAGATTTAGGGGAAAGGGGGAGGGGGTAATTAAAGAGCATAGCTCCCTGGCCCCCAAATGTCTACTGTTGCATTTTGTTTAACTTATTTTTTACTTGTTGAAGTGTAACTATGAATCGCGTACCATAAGTGTTACAGTATGCATTCTTTTCGAAGAAAAATTGTTTGGTAAAAACATTTTACTGAATATGTGATCTTCACTCTTCTTACTATCAAATATATTGAATCTTGAATCACAAACAGACTTACCAATGAAGTCAAATACGGCCAGGCAATTAAAGTTCTAGAATTTCTTAATTCGAAAGCAGAAAAAGACAAGTAAAGATCTGGTGCGATCTGGTGCGGGGATGACACTTTATGTTGAAATCATACGCTTGCGCCCTATGGTCTTCGCAACTGCACGGCTGTATGGCGGAAGGCACTAGTATTTTCTAGTATATTACGCAAACACTCACTCTATAGCTAATATACGCTTGCTTTCATACTCGAACGTACATAATGTGCTACACACATACTTATGGATTTTGTATCCAACTCTACATTTACCTGTCCATGCTTATGTGCCTTTCCATCTTTGTGCATACTGTACATCTATATGCATGAATGCCTATGGTATGAATGTCCAGTCTATTCACATATGTGCACAAAATTTGGCGAACGTATGTACTATCAACACACACACCATTATTCTAGAATAGCCTCTAATCTCATGAAAATATACTCATAACTGAATTATTAAAATACGCTATAAAGCCCTCGAAATCATTAAGACACGGTAAAGATATCAATACCAACATCTTTAATAGTTATGAAGTCTTGGGTGTATCTAAAGAGGATCACTTGAGCAATCGCAACC
>NC_051398.1:50194140-50196640 GCF_015228065.2 Penaeus monodon
GCCGGCGCGTATATAAGCTTGGGCCCCGCTCTTCTGCATCATATTCCCTCCTGTCACCTCTTCTGGTTGTCTTCAAAATGAAGGTCTTCGTTCTCTCCGGTAAGGGAGAAATTAAATGAACAGCATTTTTCGGAACAGAGGCTGGTAGTATACGAAATCAGCAGTAACAGATTGTTAATTCTTGGTTCACTATTTTTTCAAACAGTACTTTTGGGCCTCGCCACCACGGACAAGCTCCCTTCCAACACCTATGGTGTCCCGAATGGAGGTTTTGGAGCTTCCAACGGCAATGGATTTGGAGCCTCGGGTAATGGATTCGGAGACTCGGGTAACGGGTTTGGATCATCAGCTAACGGATTTGGAGCCTCAAGCAATGGATTCGGGGCTCCAAGCAACAGATATGGAACACCAACAAACGGCTACGGACAGGACGACGAAGTAGCGGCTCTGGCCGAGAGCATTCCCGGGGGCGGCGTCCCCGGCGAGGACTACCCCAATTTGGCTTCCGTGCCCGACACCGGCTTCTCGTGCGATGCCCAGGCGGTGCAAGGTTATTACGCCGACACTGCGCCTGAAGCCGGCTGCCAGGTGTTCCATATCTGCCAGGACCGCGCCCTCAGGCGCCAACAGGACTCGTTCCTGTGCCCCAACGGTACCATCTTCAACCAGCAGTACCTGGTATGTGACTGGTGGTTCAACGTGGACTGTTCTCAAGCTGAGAGCTTCTACTCCGTCAACGAACTCATTGGAGTCGTTCCCGACGCCGGATACGCCTACGGCCCTTCTGCTAATGGCAATGGCAACGGCAATGGAAACAACGGCAACGGCGTTAATGGAAGACGGAATGGCAATGGAAATGGCCGCAACAACGGCAGGAACGGAAACGGATACGGCTCTAATGGCAACGGAATCAATGGAAACGGATCTGCTGGGAATGGAAACAATGGTTTTTCTGCTAACGGTAATGGTATCAACGGCAATGGTTCGAACGGCAATGGCAGGAATGGCTATAGCTCCAATGGCAATGGTCTTAACGGCAACGGCAACGGAATTAACGGGAACGGAAATGGCAACGGCAATGGGGCAGGTGCCTCCGCCCCCTCCGGCTCCTACGGCGTCCCCTTCTGATCCGCCGCACGTCGAGGAATCCACTTTGACTTTTGTATATAAAGAATACTAAAGATTTATATAATTAACTATTCCATATGATTTTAGCATGCATTATATATTTCATACATAAAAACATTTAATCCAAATGAAGTTTACGATATCCTCTTAGAGCAGACAAACAAATCGACAGAAATGCTTATAATATGGATCTCTACCTATCCTTCCCCCCAAACAGAATGTGGAATGAGCCTTAGATTTTTTTTTCGAATGCTGAACAACTGTACAGTCAAAGGAAATGTTGGAATTAGCTTATATTTTTTGATGCATAAGAATTAAGCACCAAAGAGTGCCATGTTCTTATAAATAAATAGATAAATAAATGAATAACTGAATGAGTGAACGAATGAAAGAACAAACAAACAAATAAATACATAAATAAATAAATAAACAAAAATAAAGATTTCATTAATGTCACAAGATGAAATAATAATTCACTAGGCAACCAAGGCGTGTTAGAATGTAAACCGGTTCGCCTTCCATGGCTGGTCGAAAACAAGCTGCCTGGCCTGGTGCTAAAGAGTGGGGGAGAGGGAGAGGGGGAGCTATAGAAGAGTAGATGAGAGAAGAAAAGAAGAGTTATTGAAGAGAAGAAGGAGGAAGAAAAGAGTAAAGCGAATTTGGATTTTCTAAAAATTTATACGTGTTGGCTTTTAAAAATGAGAATTTCATCACGCATGGGAGGCTGGAACCACTTCAATCTGTTGGCTTTGCGTCTGTCTGCGAGGAGGGACTGACGCCTTTTCTCTGCCTTTGGATTGCCATGTCAACATGCATGTATGCACACACACAAACATATGTATATATGTATATATACATATATATATATATATATATATATATATATATATATATATATATATATAAAAACACACACACACACACAGCGCGCGCGCGCGCACAAACACACGGCATATATATGTATATATTTATATTTATTGAAACACACACATACATTTATATATATATATATGTATGTATGTATCTATATGTACAAATATGTATATAATTATAAATATGTATATATATATGCATATACTTGTCTATCTATCTATACATGTGTATTCATAAATACATATCTATTTCTAGATATCTATATCTGTCTATATTTATATTTATATATATATATATAAATCAAATGTCTAGTAATATATTTGTGTCAGTAAAAGAATTAATATGTGCTTATAGAGGGTATCTAAAATAGTGCTATTTGCATGACACAAAGTAGGAAATGACATTCCTGATTTTTCAAGTCCTGATGTTATACAAGACGCGATCTTATATATGATTTCATATAATGAATGGCGAGATCTTTTCTTCAAGAAAAAGTAAT
>NC_051398.1:50201640-50204140 GCF_015228065.2 Penaeus monodon
TTGCTCTCATTTAGGATGAAAATTTCAGGCAGCCAAAATATCTCAATTATTGAGAAATCATATACCGTCATTCTACAGATGAAACCCAATTTACATTCAATATATCCACAGTCATTATCAAAATGAAAATACGTTGCATACTAACATTGCCCAAATAACAACAGAACCTCCACACTATCATTGCTACCGATGAACAGCACCGGGACCATGAAACAAAATCTTCGTGCGATATTTATTCTTGGAAAAATATATAATCTTTTCGAGCATCAAAAATATACATATTATAAGGTGATCCTCTCAGGATTTCGGGAAAGGAGGCGTCGATCTCGCTCAGGACTCAGAAGGGGGCGCCGTAGGAGGCCGAGGGGGCGCTGGGGACGCCGTTGGTGCTGGAAAGCAGGGGGGAGGCGCCGTTGCCATTGCCGTTGCCATGCGGAGCGCTTCTTCCATTGCCGTTGAGCTTGCCATTACCACCATTGCCGTTTCCATTAACACCATTTCCATTACCATTTGCACCATTACCGTTGCCATTGTATCCGTTTCCATTGCCGTTGCCATTACCATTTACGCCATTGCCATTGTATCCGTTTCCATTGCCATTCAGGCCGCTTCTTCCGTTTCCGTTGCCATTAACACCATTGCCATTGTATCCGTTTCCATTACCATTTCCATTGCCGTTGAGTTTACCATTAACACTATTGCCATTTCCATTACCATTTACACCATTGCCATTACCATTATACCCGATTCCATTGCCATTCAGGGCGCTTCTTCCATTGCCATTACACCGTTGCCATTAACACCATTACCGTTGCCATTACCATTTACACCATTGCCATTGAGTGAGCTTCTTCCGATGCCGTTGCCATTACCATTCCATTGACACCGTTCGCTCCGTTGCCATTAGAAGCATAGCCATTCCTACCATTGCCATTGGAGATTCCGTTGCCGTTGCCATTAGCACCGACGCCGTTGCCGTTTGAGCGATATCCGTTTCCATTGGTGGCTCCGTTGCCATTGGAAGCGTATCCATTAGCTCCGTTCCTTCCGTTTCCGTTGGCTCCGTTGCCATTGGATCCATATCCGTTTCCGTTGAGGATGCCGTTAGTGGCGGCAGCGTAGCCATAACCGGCGTCGGGAACGACTCCGATGAGTTCGTTGACGGAGTAGAAGCTCTCAGCTTGAGAACAGTCCACGTTGAACCACCAGTCACATACCAGGTACTGCTGGTTGAAGATGGTACCGTTGGGGCACAGGAACGAGTCCTGTTGGCGCCTGAGGGCACGGTCCTGGCAGATATGGAACACTTGGCAGCCGGCTTCAGGCGCAGTGTCGGCGTAATAACCTTGCACCGCCTGGGCATCGCACGAGAAGCCGGTGTCGGGCACGGAAGCCAAGATGGGGTAGTCCTCGCCGGGGACGCCGCCCCCTGGAATGTTCTCGCTCAACGCGACAATCTCAGGGTCTACTCCGTAAGCGCCATTTGGCAGTCCATAGGTGTTGCTTGGTGCAGAGTAACCATTGCTTGGGGCCCCAAAACCGTTGTTTGAGGCTCCGTTCAGAGCTCCAAAACCGTTTGAGAATCCTCCGTTCGGGGCTCCATAGGAGGTGGATGGCAATACCTCGGCCGATGCAAAGGCCACCAAACCTGAAAGAGAGACTGAATTTTAAAATCCCCATGGATTGTGCAGCAGTTAATCTCCAAATAACCACAATTCAGTGATCGCTTTTGGTTCATCAGAAAACTAACCAAACAAGATGGCTATTCTCATGGTTACTCCTCAGAACAATATCTGGAAGACGAGCAAAAGTTTGAGAATATTTCCAGAGACGAGGAGGGGAAAACGATAGAGAAATCTGTCTGCATTTGGGCTTTATACCCTGGATCTCCTGTAGCTCCGCCCACTGCCCCACTCTCTCTTTACCCTGTTTTATATCGTAATTTCTATTGCTACATGTTCTATTGCTATTGTTGTTATTACTGTGGATATTGTTCTTGTATATGTCATTATCTTTATTATTGTTGATGATATTATCATTATCACCATCATAATTATTGCCACTAATAAATCAGTACTACTATTACCATTACCATTATTATTATTATTATCATTATCATCGTCATCATTACTATCATTATTTGTTATCATTACTAATATGATTATTGTTATTATTATTATTACTATTAGTAGTAATACCCTTTTCATTATCCTTATTACTGTAATTATTATTAGTGTTGTTGTTATTATCATTATCATTAATAATATTATTATTGATATAGTCGTCCTTATTATTAATTTTTTTTTTTCAATATCATTCATATTATTACTATTCTTCATATTGTTATTATTATCATTATTACTATCACTTCTACTTTTATTACTGTGTTTGATGGTTATGCTTTGCTGATTTTTTATCAGCTTGATAGTAACTGTTTGCTTTTCACTGTCTTCACTACTACTACATAACTACTTCCTTTGAAAGATATTATATATATATA
>NC_051398.1:50214140-50216640 GCF_015228065.2 Penaeus monodon
TGATCACATCAGCATCACCAGTACCGCGGTACTCACTTTTCCCCATAAACCTGTACTGCAACTAGGGGTTATAAAACAACAACAGCAATATATGAATAAATCTTTATATATCATCCGTGAATACCAGAAAAATGTTATAGAAATATAAAATACACCATAACATTTAGTTCCATATAGACTTATCATTAATCGGATAGAATTTTGTTTATAGTCTATGGAGTGTTATTCACCGTACCCCCCCCCAAAAAAAAAAAAGAAAAAAAAAAAGAAAAAAAAAAGCTAATTGTGCTCACCTCGCTCACCGAACCCCTTGCCTCCCCCCCCCCCCCACACCATTAAAGCTGAAATGACGCCTCTGACATATATATTATTACATTACCATATTTAAAAAAATATACTTTTGTAAGTACATTCAAGTACATACAATATATACTGTATTTAATCAAATGTTATATACTGTATTTAGATAAAAGCAGTGTTGTGATAAAACTAAAGTTAGAATTTCCATTTACTTTTCTATATCGAATCCCACTTTTTAACAGTGTATTCATTAATGTATGTATACGGAAAAACTGCTGACTTTCGTGCTTTACGAATCTGCGATAGGATTAGTTTTATCACAAAGAGCACCTCTACATAAGTACACCGACATTTACTTGGACTTAAGTACAAATCAAAGTGACTGTACTTGTATTTGTACTTGAAAAATATCCAGGTACTTGGATATGGATTTAAGTACAGTCGCCTGGGTAAGATGTAATTATGGAAGGTTCAGACAATTTCATCTTCATTTGATACGAAAATACCAGCGTAGCAGCTAAGGACCAATTTCAGTATATATGTACACACACACACACACACACACACACACACACACACATATATATATATATATATATAATATATATATATATATATATATATATATATTATATATATATAATATATATATATATATATAATATATAATATTATATATATGATATGTATATATAATATTCACTCTCATTCATACCTTTTCTACACACAAGTATGTGTGTGTGTAAAATGAGAATGAATGAGAATGAATATCATCACAATACAGAGATGTATATATATACATATACATCCATATATATATATATATATATATATATATATATATATATATATATATATATATATATATTATATAATATTATATATATATATATATATAATATATATATATATATATATATATATATATATATATATATGTGTGTGTGTGTGTGTGTGTGTGTGTGTGTGTGTGTGTGTGTGTGATAACAGCAAAAGCTTTAACTTTACATCCCGAATCATATATATATATATATATATATATATATATATATATATATATATATATATATATATATATATATATGATTCGGGATGTAAAGTTAAATCTTTTGCTGTTATCATGACAGCCATAGGTTGGAAAAAAAACAATGGAATTGGTGCGGTATTTATTCTTGCAAAAATATAGATTCTCTGCCAAGCGCTGAAATATACATGCGTTTCGATGAGGTTTGTGGCGACTGAGAGGAAAGTCGGTTTAGGAAGCGAGGAAGGCTTAGAAGGGAGCGCCGTAGGAGGCAGACGGGGCGGCAGGAGCTCCGTTGCCGTTTCCGTTGCCATTGAAGCCATTGCCGTTGCCGTTGAAGGCGCTTCTTCCATTACCATTTACGCCATTGCCATTGTATCCGTTTCCGTTGCCATTAACACCATTGCCGTTGCCATTACCATTTACGCCATTGCCATTGTATCCGTTTCCGTTGAAGGCGCTTCTTCCATTACCATTTCCATTAACACCATTGCCGTTAAATCCATTTCCATTTGTGCGGAGACCATTGCCATTGTATCCGTTTCCATTGCCATTACCATTCACACCATTGCCGTTCCTTCCATTGCCATTGTACCTGTTACCATTCCCAATGCCGTTGCCGTTGAGGCCATTTCCATTGACGCCGTTCGCTCCGTTACCATTAGAAGCATAGCCGTTCCTGCCATTGCCATTGGAAACTCCGTTGCCGTTACCATTAGAAGCATAGCCGTTCCTGCCATTGGAGACTCCGTTGCCGTTGCCATTAGCACCGACGCCGTTGCCGTTTGAGCGATATCCGTTTCCATTGGAGGCTCCGTTGCCATTCCTTCCGTTGCCATTGGAAGCGTATCCATTAGCTCCGTTCCTTCCGTTTCCGTTGGCTCCGTTGCCGTTGGCTCCATATTCGTTTCCGTTTCCGTTGAGGATGCCGTTGGTGGCGGCAGCATAAGCATAACCGGCGTCGGGAACGACTCCAATGAGTTCGTTGACGGAGTAGAAGTTCTCAGCTTGAGAACAGTCCACGTTGAACCACCAGTCACATACCAGGTACTGCTGGTTGAAGATGGTACCGTTGGGGCACAGGAACGAGTCCTGTTGGCGCCTGAGGGCGCGGTCCTGGCAGATATGGAACACCTGGCAGCCGGCTTCAGGCGCAGTGTCGGCGTAATAACCTTG
>NC_051398.1:50224140-50226640 GCF_015228065.2 Penaeus monodon
ATGGCCGCCGTTGGTAAGAGATCACGAGAGTAAAGGGATGAGAACCTATCTTAACGGCTGTTAAAGGAGTTCAGAGCTTGTTCTCTGCAGTGATGGTTCTGATGTTCCGCCAGCTTTTGCTATATGAAACTCTTGGCGTTTTCTCTTTACTTTTGCAGCATACATGCATCTTTACTTTTTACTGCAAATCCTATTATGTGCAGGAATCTCTGAAATACCAACAGAGCAGATAATGAAATGTTTCGTTTTTACTCTTCCATGCACCAGACATCCCTTCATTATAGAGTGTTATCGCATGCAGGAATCTCATATGATTCTGTTTTACGTCACGAACTTCCTCGCAAGGGATGATGCCTTCTTTTGAAAGGCTTTGGTTGTGGCAGGTGGCGTCCGTTACTCCGAACGGATGCCCTTCTCATCGGCCCAGAATTCGAACACAGTCGGTTGGGTGACCGACTCTCACGTCCTGTAGTGTACCTCTACTTTGCAACATGACTGCAACACGGGTTTTACAGAGTATGACCTTCGAACAGGGGGGCTGTTTTGGAGAATGGTAGCAAGGCGTGTAATACAGTGGAACCCGCTCGTTATGACCCTGAATCCCTTTCGTAAGTATGTAAGTGTTACCTTCATCTTTAGTTATAACTTCTCCCTATCTATTTTTCTTAACAAGTTGAAAATTATAGTAATAATAATTCTCTTTGTTTCATTTCTTTGTTTATATTACCTGCTCACTTTAACATTATTATCCCTTTTCTTTTATATTCATTGAGTTTTCCATAGTGTCCATACTCCTTCCGTTAATATGACTAAAATTAAAGAAAACAGTAAAAAGCCAAAGAACGAACTCAACCAAAGATAAAACGAAACCAAAACACTAAAAGAGAATCCTCAGTCTATATATTCTCAGAAGTTAGTCATATATCACATCCTAACTGGCCTCTTGTAAACAATGGAAATGTGCTTACCTCTCTCCCGTAGACTCAAGAAAAACACCAGTGAGGCCGAGCGCTCCGTGAACCACACTGAACAGACGAGCAAAACAACACAAGAGAGAGTTGGGCGGCAAAAATGTTTTTCAAATAAAATGAATGAAAATATAAGTGAAAAGAAAGTGAAAATAAGATTGAGGTCGTAAAAGAAGGTAATAAATAAATAAGTAAATAAACAAATAAATAAATAGTAAATCAATAAAAAATAAAAGATAACAGTAAAATAAAAATAAAAAGGCTCCAGGGAGATCCGCACAGGTGGCTACCAGGTACGCCCACAGATGGTGCTGAGCCGGGGCACTGTCCTAGTCTGGGCTCCCATAACTAGAGGGGGGGGGGGTACATCACGTCCACTGCAGTCCCCAGCCGCTGCAACATGGCAGCCGCACTGCAGGAATCTCACAGATACTCTTAAAATTACTGAGCAGATGTTATTGCATGCTGAATCATATACTTTAGCAATCTGAACATCTTCAAGTACATAGTAATAGGTTTATGAAAACAAAATATCGATTTGATATAAATTCTTGCAAAAAATATAGATTCTCTATCAAGCGCTGAAATATACATGCGTTTACTGAGGGAAAGCCAGTTTAGGAAGCGAGCGAGAGTCCGTTTAGAAGGGAGCGCCGTAGGAGGCAGACGGAGAGGCAGGAGCTCCGTTGCCGTTGCCATTGAAGCTATTGCCGTTGTATCCGTTGCCATTTCCGTTGAAGGCCCTTCTTCCATTGCCATTTCCGTTACCATTATATCCGCTTCCATTACCGTTGCCGTTCCTTCCATTTCCATTTGTTCGGAGACCATTGCCATTGTACCTGTTACCATTTCCATTGCCATTCCTTCCGTTGCCGTTGCCATTTGATCTATATCTATTGCCGTTGAGACCATTTCCGTTGATACCGTTCGCGCCATTGCCATTAGAGCATAGCCGTTCCTGCCATTGCCATTGGAGACTCCGTTGCCGTTGCCATTAACAGCATAGCCGTTCCTGCCATTGCCATTAACACCGACGCCGTTGCCGTTTGAGCCATATCCATTTCCATTGGTGGCTCCGTTGCCATTCCTTCCGTTGCCATTGGAAGCGTATCCATTAACTCCGTTCCTTCCGTTTCCGTTGGCACCGTTGCCATTGGATCCATATCCGTTTCCGTTGAGGATGCCGTTGGTGGCGGCAGCGTAGCCATAACCGGCGTCGGGAACGACTCCAATGAGTTCGTTGACGGAGTAGAAGCTCTCAGCTTGAGAACAGTCCACGTTGAACCACCAGTCACATACCAGGTACTGCTGGTTGAAGATGGTACCGTTGGGGCACAGGAACGAGTCCTGTTGGCGCCTGAGGGCGCGGTCCTGGCAGATATGGAACACCTGGCAGCCGGCTTCAGCTGCAGTGTCGGCGTAATAACCTTGCACCGCCTGGGCATCGCACGAGAAGCCGGTGTCGGGCACGGAAGCCAAGATGGGGTAGTCCTCGCCGGGGACGCCGCCCCCGGGAATGTTCTCGGCCAAGG
>NC_051398.1:50239140-50244140 GCF_015228065.2 Penaeus monodon
CGTCAGAGACATCGTGAGGTCTGCCTAGTACAGGCTTCACATGCTGCGTCGCCTCAAGTCCCTTGACGTTCCACTCCCGGAGCTTCAGAATATCTACAGGCTATTCATACTGCCTAAATTGACCTACGCCTCCCCCGCCTGGTCCCCCTCCCTCACCGCCACCCAGCTGCTACAACTTGAGAGGGTGCAGAAAAGGGCAGCCAAGATCATTCTCGGCCCTGTCTACACCTGCTATGACCGCGCCCTGGCTGCCCTAGGCCTCACCTCCCTCGCCACTCACTACTCTGCAGCAGTTTGGTCTAAAATTGCTGTGCCATCCACGCCACCGTGACCTGCTGCCCCCCGACGCGGCGCCGCCTCGCCGGGCCTTACGCGCCGCCAACAAACTGGTGCCCATCAGGGCCCGCACTGACCGCTACCACCGGAGCACAGTACCCACTCTAGTCCGACTCATCAACGAACACTAGTCCATATTTACTTGTCCAATCCTAGCTCACCTGATTTTGTACTTGGCTTTTTTTTTTCTTTTTTTTTTTTTTTTTTTTTTTTTTTTTGTTATTGATTGTTAGTTTACTTTGTTATGTGTTGTTTATATGTTTATGTATATATAGTTTGTCTCTCTATCTGTATTTCTATGTATATTTTCAGCCTCTGGCTGCATGAAAATCAATAAACCGATTATTATTATTATTATTATTATTATATATATATATATATATATATATATATATATATATATATATATATATATATATATATATATATATGTATATATTTACACACACACACACCACACACACACACACACACACACGTACAGCTACACAGAAAAATATCGTAAGAATAAAATGCTAATCATTCTGAACAAACAACGATACTTTTTGAAAATAGGTGTTTCCTACTACTTTTGAGTACGTGTGGCATAGCACGAATTAAAAGGTTATAAAGTCGCAGGTAATTTATTATATGCTATTCCCCGACACCACACATGCATCCACCCAAGCAACCCTGCGGTGATTCGGCCACTCCTGCTCGCGATCACAGTCTCTGGTTCAAATTTGTTGAATGATAACACAAATATACACTTGTAATAATGTTTGAGCGTTCAATTCTATTGAAACAATTTTTTTTCTTTAATATATCGAGTGAAGGGAAGTTGAAAATAGGAGGGGAGGTGGTGTTGTTGTTACCTCCTTGGTGTTTTGTCGACGCCATATATATATATATATATCGCAGTGCTGGTGCCTTCTGAAGAAAAAGTTTTCTCGTCGCAAAAGATTACTTTTTCCCCACAAGGCCCGTGGCTTGTCTGCATACTGCAAGGTACATTCTACCCTCTTCTCCATATTCTGCGGCGCCATTTGGGCTTCTTAGGGGGTGCGCGAGCCTGTAGACCCACTCCTCGGTGTCTAGCACGGATGGTCTCTAAGCAACATGACAGCCCCACGTTGTCATAGATATCACTTGCCTTGAAAAATGGGTCTGCCTTAACCACATTACTGAAAAGTAAAGGACGAAATTAATTAAATACCATCTTTCCTACCACTCCTCACTGCATGTGGCAACCCTGAGTTCTTAAACATTTGGCTCAGAGTTACCGCTTTGTGCTGCGAAGCTAATAATGAGAACTAATTGCTGTTTTCAGATATAATAGAGTAATATGATTATGTATAGTAAGTGCCTATTAGCAAAGTAACGGCCTGACCACATGAAGCCTACCTGGTCTTTTTCAGTTGTGCTTTTGTGACGACCAGCGCGAGGGTTGTTTGTGGCACCTGTAATCCGATGCAACGTATCCGCCCAGCTACGTCGGCCTCGAGGTTCCCAATCGTCGTGTGATATTTACAAGTGTTAAACCTTACGTGGGAAGGAGAACAGTGCTACCGCGCGTTTCTTTTGATGTCTCCATCGTGAAAAAAGATCATGTCACTGTGAATCCACATGAACTCCAGAACGACTATTCGATACATTATGAATCAGAACGAGACCAACAATACCAACCCTTCCGTAACATAAGGTTCTGTTTGTTATTGAATTTTATCGACACCTCTCCTACCGATGGTTTAATACACACACACACACACACACACACACACACACACACACACAACACACACACACACACACACACACACACACACACACACACACATATATATATATATATATATATATATATATATATATATATATATATATATATATATATATATATATATTTACATATGTATATATATATGTATATAAATGTATATATGTATATATATTTATAAATATGTATACACACACACACACACACACACCACACATACACACACACACACACACACACACACACACACACATATATATATATATATATATATATATATATATATATATATATATATATATATATATATATACATATACATATACTATATATATATATATATATATATATATATATATATATATATATATATATATATATATATATATATATATATTATATATAATGTGTGTGTGTGTGTGCGCGTGTGTGTGTGTATACACACTTTCCTGGTGTGATGCAACTCCAATAGATGTTTCAGTCGATTGTAGTAATTGTGCAAATAAGTTCAATGTATTTTTCTACCCTATTCTGTAAATCACAATCGTATTCTTCTCGTATACCTAGGAAAGGAATTCCCTTTCAGTATCTTGTTTCTTTGGACAGAATGTCTTTATGTAGATTGTATAAAGTAAATGTCCTTTAGATTACAAACCACGTAGAAGGAATGTCAGTAATCTTCATAGATCTTTTGAGTAAGATATATTCGCGCAGTTTGACTTACAAAGGATATGGCCATTTGGCAATGTAGTATACCATAGAAATTTCAGATTTATCGATCTTAGCATGGCATACAAGTAAAACATATTATTTATCGTGAATCTTTCGAGTGAGTTTTCTTTAATTTTGCTACGATGGAAGATTACCAGTTTATAATGAATTATATATATATATGTATATGTATAATATATATATATATATATATATATATATATATAATATATATATATATATATGTATATATATATATATATATAAAATATATATATATATATATATATATTCACACTAACATATACCCATTCATTATCATGGATTTTTTCACTGAATAGCTTGTACATCATTTGGAGGCATAGCTCTACAACTCGAATTATTTTGTAGGGAAAACATATACAGTCATTTAATAAATACTTAAATATTCAGCTTTATATTTCATATCCTTTACTTTGTTAATGTGAACTCGATAAAAATGAGTCTTATTTCTGTTTTCTTATTCTTTATTTTATTATTTTATTATTGTTATTATTTTATTAAGCCTTTGAATAATTATATGTAATGTTTGTTTGTTTTAAGGTAAATTTCAGTTCTTATAAATTGCATTTCATATATTTTAAATGAAACATCACTCATTCTAAATGAAACTAAAGGTATTATGAATTAAACTTCTGGTATCTTAAATAAATATTCAGGTAATTTCAATTGAACGTCGGTTGTTTTATCTGAAGTTCACGAAGAAGTGCTAGTGCTACATAATTCTGCAAGCACCAGGCACATGCAGAGCAGTGTGGGATAATTTACTTTAAAAAAGGGGGGGGGGGGGACGCTGTAATGCTACAGAGACACAAACACTTTATCTTTCTTCATTTCTGTTGGTTCAGATTTAAGTAGAATGGAAAAAAAATGTATATCAAATACACACACACACACACACACACACACGCACGCACATATACACGAGCTCACATGCGCGCCTGTACACACACACAGACACACACACATACTTACACACATCCAGACGTATGCATATGGAATACATCCTGTATTATTTGAAAATAAAAACACTTCTGCAGCTTCACAAGTCTTTCATTCATGGATAAGAAATAACTGCAATACAGAGATTAAAAAAACAAACATTTATTGAATTTTTCATAACCACTCTTATAGTGAAGAAATTATTTTTAAAAGTTAAAACGAGGTTTTCGAATAATAGTGTCAATCAATTTGTACCTGAACCTACAAAGAGAGAAAAATCTGTCTCAAAGAGATGATATATAATTAATTTACAGACAGAAATAATTTTCTGGGCCTCAGTGATTAAGAAGAAGAATTTCTGAAACAGAGATAAAGGTTTGAACATCGTTTTCACTATCATACTTGGAAAGAGTAAGGCTCTCAGTGGCACCATAACCAATGCATTCAGCCTTGTACTGGACTTATGGCATGAAAATTTTTCTGACCGTCGGTATTGGTAATACCCAATAAAAACGTTTAGAAAGGGTTACCATAAGAGTTGGATGGAACACCATAACCATTACCATTATTACCATTACCATTCCTTCTTCCATTTCCATTTCTCCCATTACCGTTTGAACTATATGTGTTTCCACGGAAAATACCATTAGCGGGAGCAGCATAAGCATATCCGGCGTCGGGAACGACTCCGATGAGTTCGTTGACGGAGTAGAAGCTCTCAGCTTGAGAACAGTCCACGTTGAACCACCAGTCACATACCAGGTACTGCTGGTTGAAGATGGTACCGTTGGGGCACAGGAAGGAGTCCTGTTGGCGCCTGAGGGCACGATCCTGGCAGATATGGAACACCTGGCAACCGGCTTCAGGCGCAGTGTCGGCGTAATAACCTTGCACCGCCTGGGCATCGCACGAGAAGCCGGTGTCGGGCACGGAAGCCAAGATGGGGTAGTCCTCGCCGGGGACGCCGCCCCCGGGAATGTTCTCGGCCAAAGCGGCAATCTCAGGGTCTACTCCGTATCCGCCGTTGGGGAGTCCATAGGTGCTGGGGGGCGCATACCCGTTGCTAGGGACAGGGGCACCAAAGCCGTTACCGTTTCCTCCGAAGCCGTTGCCTCCTAGTCCATTACCGTTGCTTCGGAAGCTGTTACCGTTATCCTTGCTTGGAGGAGCTCCGAAGCCGTTTCCTTGGGCCCCGACATCAGTATTTGGCGCTTCA
>NC_051398.1:50264140-50279140 GCF_015228065.2 Penaeus monodon
CGAATGAAATAGATTGTCCATGCAAGTACCTGCCGTAAAAAAAAAAAAAAAAAAAAAAAAAAAAAAAAAAAAAAAAACATGATTTTCGTCGCCTAAAATCGAACGTAAAGGTAAATTCTGAATCATAATCAACGCGGCAGTCGCAAAATCATCCACAAGGGCAGCGGTTTTCCACAAAACTTTTCCAGGCACTGGAAATCTCCATCCAGGGCTATGAACCGGCGTCCTGCCCCACGGCCCCCGCTGCCACCGTCGCTTTTTTCCACCACCACGTCGACCCGCGCGGTTTTTTTTATACAGGGCAGCATTTTTCTTTATTATTTAAACCCATTTCTACCCAGCTTTTTTCATATTTGCCCACCCTTTTTTCCGCTCAGTATTGTTTTTCCATGTTGTCCTCTAAACCTAAGTAGGCCCGAAAACAGTCATGGCAGATTACTCATGTGGGACATGGAACAGATGAGTTTTGATCTTGGACTTGTCCCACTGTTGTTCCACAGTCCAGGGAAACGGAAAGTGTAGCTCTAATCCCTGACCAAAAAAAACAACAAACCTCTTCTAAAAATATCTACAAAAATGTGGCATTTTTTTTCATTCTAAAAAAGTGTTTGTATTATTTAATTTTTTACTCCATCAACCAGTACTAGAAAAGGCATGAATGAGAATGAATATCTTCACAATACAAGAGATGTATTTGACCGGTTTCGATTGTGTCTTCGTCAGAAATACTATTTCTGACGAAGACACAATCGAAACCGGTCAAATACATCGCATGTATTGTGAAGATATTAATTCACATTCATACCTTTTCTACATCTGTCATTATGAATACGGTTCGTCAACCAGTACATGTGCGACTATCTTTATATGACTTAGTTGATTCCTATTTTATCTGAATATCATCTTCCATCTGGTGTGACACATATTTCACATTAAGATATACAGCCACTGTATTTTTATGTTTTTGTAATTCGAAAGTAATTACCGACTATTGCTGGTGATTCTGTTCTGATAACTTGTGAAGAAATGTTATCATACTAAGTAAGATTATTCCATACAATTTGGATAATCTCTATACATATAACCCACTATATATATAGATAGATAGTTTGATAGATATAGATATATAGATATGTGTGAATATATATATATATATATGTATGCATGTACACACACACACGAACGCACGCACGCACACACACACACACACACACACACACACACACACACACACACACACACACACACACACACACACACACACACACACATGCACAAACACATACACTGACACACATACACACACACACACGTATATATATATATATATATATATATATATATATATATATATATATATATATATATATATAATTTTCCTTTCTAGACGAAAATCATACAAAACTATGATAAAGTACATATCATTTACGTATATGCAAATACACATGTTTATTTTGTAAGAATAGCGAATTCCTCCTCGATTCCTGAAAAATTAGATTGAATTAGCTTAGCGTGACATATATCACACCCAATTTTGTGCAAACTATAATACTTAGAATGATGTAAGTCTGTCACGCTTCAAGTTTTCGAGAAAAAATAGGGCTGAAATTAGTTCATCTTGGGGCCGTTTAGACATACTTGCCACATACATACAACACAATTACTGCATTAAACAAAATCAGCACCTCATATGGAATATAATTCGTAATTACATATAATAGAAATTCATATAACGAATAATAAAAACTCTTTTTACATATACTACAAATTCACACTGCACATAATATAAAATCAAATTACGTATAATTATATATATATACATACAATTACTGTATTAATGCGTCTCTGTTGTGTCTAGCAGTAAACAGACATACCTATGGCTGAATTTTACCAACGGCTGCCAATGATTTATCAAAGATAGACAAATCTGTATTTTATTTACAAGTTACCATTAGATACCTCAATAGAAACCAATTAATACGTGACTAAATGTGCATAGATACAGTAATGCTTATCTTTTATTAATGTCTTTCCTGTATCTCAGACATTTTTCATTTGACGGTGAAATTTATGCTAAATTTCGATGCCATTTCAGATCTTGTGCAATCAAGATCCACTCTTTCATCAGGATTACAGACTCACTGCATTTCCCACAGACGCTCACGAAGGTCAGTGGGAGGAGCTGTGCCTCGGTCAGTGGACATATAAGGCTGACTAACAACATTTCAGCAACAGTTCGCAGTCTCTCGATACTAGATTCCTCTGAACAATGCATTCTCTTGTCTTGTCTGGTGAGTGTGATTTTTGGATATCAATATGGCAACAAATCCAATCACAGTAAATAACTGTACTTACGATCATTATGCATATTGAATATCAGACTTATTATTACTGCACCTATTATTTTCTTCTTATCACTGCCATTCTTCCTTTTCACTAGTTTTGTTGTCATTATGTTATAACAATACTATCAACAATACTAACTAGTTGATTTACTTTTGTTTTCAACAGCTGTTCTCTGCGTCGTTGTGGCGGACACTCACAATGGCTTCGGGGGGCCTTCTCTCAGCAACAGTTATGCGCCCCCAAGTAACACATATGGCACGCCCAACGGCGCCTACGGAGTAGACCCTGAGATTGCCGCTTTGGCTGAGAATATTCCTGGGGGCGGTGTCCCCGGCGAGGACTACCCCATCTTGGCTTCTGTGCCCGACACCGGCTTCTCGTGTGATGCCCAGGCGGTGCAAGGTTATTACGCTGACACTGCGCCTGAAGCCGGATGCCAGGTGTTCCATATCTGCCAGGACCGTGCCCTCAGGCGCCAGCAAGACTCCTTCCTGTGCCCCAACGGTACCATCTTCAACCAGCAGTACCTGGTATGTGACTGGTGGTTCAACGTGGACTGTTCTCAAGCTGAAAGCTTCTACTCCGTCAACGAACTCATCGGAGTCGTTCCCGACGCCGGTTATGCTTATGCTGCCGCCACCAATGGTCTTGCCATCGGCAACGGCAACGGGTATGGAAATAGGAAATGAATGATGATAGAAATGGCAAATCCTTTTTAAGAAATTTTGCAATGGCATTGCAGATATGATTAGATAATCTTTCTGTAATTAACCGACTGGCTTCATAATTATTTACTTCACAGTTAAGCATAATTGCTGCATATGTCTGATTTGTATATCACGTATTTATTCCCAATATTTATTCAGGAATTAAAATGAAGACTTTGAAGAAATATGCGTTTTACACTTCTTATACCTAGGAGGGTAGAGCATGAGTACGAGCGAATGGATACTAAACTGATTCCTCTTAAACAACAGTCTCCGAGATTTTGCACAGCATGAGCATTTTTTGGTATGTGAATCCGGTGAATGATATATTCATTGCCTCATGAAGCGGCCACTTGAGCCTTAATTAACAAACTCGCCCTTGTCACACGCCCGTTATAGCTGCGCTGTAGAAGGCTAGTTTTTCATGGGGTTGTAGGTTGCAGGAGAGAATAGGTATTTACTTAATTGAAAAAAAAAAAAAACGATTGTTATAATGCTACTCTATGGTTATGCTAATCAATTACCTTCTATTTATTTATTGGTTTATTTATTTGTTGTTTATTTTTACTAAATTCTCTTTGAGGTTGAAACGACTTACAACCAATTGAAGTAGTTTTTTTTTCTGAAATACGTATGAGTATATATACATACATATCCATTCATAGCGTATGTATGTGCACTCTCACGCGTGTGTGTGTATGGGGGGGAGAGGGTCTGTGACTGTGTCATCACATGTTGCATTTTCGGAGGCGCACTTAAGGACCAATCTCCAACCACATGTTTATTTAAAAAAAGAAAGTCTTTTTTTCAGATAGCTAGATACTGTGAATCGCAAGCCTGTGTTGGAACGTGAAGCACCCTGTGGTAGACACTGTATGGTTGAGTGGCTTTACCTAAATAGTTATTAGTGAAAAGTGTTTTGTGAATCTTACCGGCTTAAAAGAGAGAGAAAAAAAGGAAAAAAAATATCGCCCTAGGAATAATAGTACCATCATAATTAATAATATTATCATTATTTTTACCAAGCTACTTTTCTCCCGATAACAGACTTTTCACTCACTTTTTGCATAACAAAGAAAGCATCTAAATATAACCAGAGATGAGGTAACCATATGCTGCAGAATCATGCATTAGGTTATTTCATTTTGTAATATTTCTAAAAATTTCCTTGTCTTCAATTATTCATTGATTTTGGTGTTCACTCTGGAATAGATGTGTATGTGTATATATAGTAAGAGAGTGAGATAATTATATACTTAACACATATATAAAAGCACACACATACACATATAAAAGCACACACACCTATATATACATAAATGTACATATTCAATATAGATTATACACGCAAACAAAAAAGCACAAATGTATATGTATGCATGTGTACACACAAATAAACACTCACACATATAAAAAGAGAAAACGCACAAAAACACGTGTATATATATATATATATATATATATATATATATATATATATATATATATATATATATATATATATACACATATGTGTGTGTGTGTGTGTGTGTGTGTGATAAATACCGGTCTGTAATATATTATCATTTCTTGGCTAAATAACGAAAATCCAGTACTTTTGCTCTTCACAACGGACCTTCAGGAGAACTGATTGGAACACATACACACCACACGCTCGCACATACACACACCGTCACACAGTCACACGCACACTCTCTCACCCACTAACACACAAACGCATACAAGTATGCGCACGCACACAAACAAACAATAAATATGCATAATTACACTCACAGAAATACACGTAAGCGCACATACACATGTAATCAATTTTGTCACAACTTTGGCAGTAACTAGCTAAAAATAATAGATCTGTACTTTACTGAGAACTACACTTTTGGTTTGTGAATAAGAATAGTTTGAATCGATAAATAGTGATACTTTGATAAAAGAAATATATTTGCAGACACGTCAATTAACTAATTAACTTTTTACGAATATTTTCACAATAAAAAAAATTTAATTCTGGTATGCTTTCATTACTAAACTGTGACCGCAGAACTAACAACGAAGATCCACTATTTCATCAGTATAATAACATGTTGCATACTCCAAGGGACAAAAAAGAAAATGAAATGAAGGTCTGTGGGAGGAGCTGTGACCCAAGCAGCAAATATATAAGGCTGGACGTCAATCATTCACCATCAGTTTCCAGTCTCTCAGGATTCGAACCATGAATTCCATGATTTTTTCTGGTTAGTGTGGCTTATGAAATAAGATTTTTAATACGCAAAAAAAAAAGAAAAGAAAAAAAAAAATCCTTACTATTACAACTACTTATAATTATAATGATTATTCTTTTTTGTTGTCATCAGCTTTCATTTGCGTTATCGCAGCGGATACTCATAATGGCTTCGGAGCACCTCGTCCTCCCAGCAACGGCTATGCGCCCCCAAGTAACACCTATGGCACGCCCAACGGTGGCTACGGAGTAGACCCTGAGATTGCTGCTTTGGCCGAGAACATTCCCGGGGGCGGTGTCCCCGGCGAGGACTACCCCGTTTTGGCTTCCGTGCCCGACACCGGCTTCTCGTGCGATGGCCAGGCTGTGCAAGGTTATTACGCTGACACTGCAGCTGAAGCTGGCTGCCAGGTGTTCCATATCTGCCAGGACCGCGCCCTTAGGCGCCAACAGGACTCGTTCCTGTGCCCCAACGGTACCATCTTCAACCAGCAGTACCTGGTATGTGACTGGTGGTTCAACGTGGACTGTTCTCAAGCTGAGAGCTTCTACTCCGTCAACGAACTCATCGGAGTCGTTCCCAGCGCTGGCTATGCCTACGCTACTGCCACCAATGGTCTTGCCATTGGCGACGGCAACGGATATGGAAATAGAAGGAAATGAAATGGAAGTAAGAATGGGAAACTGCGCCCTGCGCTTTCATGAAACTCCTTTCTACATACGATTGTAAATATATATATAGATATTTATGCATTAATTTTAAATTATTGCCTGGTTCTCAAATTTGGCATCTTTGCTGGATTACCTGAAGGCACCTCTCTGTTTGAATCGTATACCTTACATATTTATTTCCTGCACTCAAATAAACATGAAATACATTTACACTGTATCCTTACTATTGCACCTAAATGGGAAATATCCACGCCATTGCTTGATTTTCATTTTCTATTGGCAACAAAAGAAATATAAAAAGATACGAACAAGGCTGAAGTATATCCCATTTCCCGCTACTGAAGGCACTGCATTTACGCCTTACAGTATTGGAATTGATACACAGCAATTTCCCTTCAGATGTCGCTGTCACTGAGAAACTAATATATATGGAGACATTTTAAAAATGTACCTGCTTGTTACTAATCTTTACATTGGATTAGGTTTAGATCGAAGTCTGTTGAATGTTGTACAATTAAATTCAGGGTGTGACGAAAAGCCTGAAAATGAACTCGACAATCACTGTATTTCTCACATTAATTGATCAGTTTGAAATTTGGACAGTAGAGATAATCGTTAGAATTGTCTTTGGTATAAATCCAATGGCCGTCTAAATGCCAGCTTTGAGATAGCCTTTTTTTTGGTGATTTAACAGCTTAATAGTACCTAAAGATATAGAATACTCCATTGCTTTATGTGGCTCTAAACCCGAATATGATTAAGTGAATGTACCTCATTTCACACGCATGCTTTGACCTCAGTCCCCCATCTGCAAGAAATGGATCGTGTTCTTGAAATTCTCATTCTAGTCTGCATAAATATATATGTATGTGTGTAAGTGCGTCCGCGTACTTGTTTGTACAATACACGTATAATATACAATGTATATAAATAATTTAAATTGACTTTAGAACCGCTTGTCCTCCCTTTCAAAATAAGAAAGAAAAAAAATAGTACATGAAAATGTAAATCAAACAATCTGCAGTATGGTATATCATCAGATATTTAGACTATAGTCCTTGGCAGTTAGGACTCAAATAATATAAATAATGTATTAATAAATGGCTTGCGGTATCCCTAAGCAGTCTAACTTGGAAACTGTAATTGTCCACTACATTGCTGAACTCTATAATTCCAATCAAAGCTCACTCTATAGTCAAACCTTATAAGTTTTTTTTATTTTTTTTATTATTACTGTTATTATTGTTGTTGTTCTTGTTATTATCATTATTTTATGTGATCGCTATGACTTGATAAATGTGTGAAACATAACAGACACACAAACACAAACACACAATAACAGAAATTAATAACGCACACAAACACACACACATGTAAACACCACAAGCACGCACATAAACATAGCACACACACATACTAACACCCATCTACCCACACAAATACATGCATACACGCACACACACTCATATACAGGCACACGCACATACACGCTATCTCATACACATATACATGCATACTCTCTCTTACACACACGCACAGACACATACATACACGCATAAACACACATATATTATCAATTAGTCACAACTTTGGCAGTAACTAGCTAAAATAGATACGTACTAAGAACTGCACTTTTGGTTTATGGATAAAAATGAATTAAATCGGTAAATATTTAAATTAGAAATATATATGTATATATATATATATATATATATATATATATATATATATATATACATATATACACATATATACACACATTTATATGAACATATATACACATTGATATACACACATATATGTGTATATACACACACACATACATATACATATATGCAGATATATCTATTTACTGTTTAACTTTTTATTTTAACTTATTAAGAATATTTTTTTCTAAATTCTGGCGTAGACTCATTGTTAAACCGCGACCGCAGAACAACGAATATCCACTATTTCATCAGTATATGTTGCATACTCCAGGGTACAAAAAGAGTGAAATGAAGGTCTGTGGGAGGAGCTGTGACTCAAGCAGTAAATATATAAGGCTGGACGTCAATCATTCACCATCAGTTTCCAGTCTCTCGGGATTCGATTGTTTTGAACCATGAATTCCCTGATCTTTTCCGGTTAGATTATAAGATATAATCCTTAATATGCAAAAATATAATCACTACAACTACAAGTACCAATACTGATAACGAATTATTTTTTTGATTTTGTTTTTTACAGCTGTTCTTTGCGTCGTTGTAGCGGACACTCGCAATGGCTTCGGAGCGCCCTCTCCTCCCAGCAACGGCTATGCGCCCCCAAGTAACACCTATGGCACGCCCAATGGTGGCTACGGAGTAGACCCTGAGATTGCCGCTTTGGCCGAGAACATTCCCGGGGGCGGTGTCCCCGGCGAGGACTACCCCATCTTGGCTTCCGTGCCCGACACCAGCTTCTCGTGTGATGCCCAGGCGGTGCAAGGTTATTACGCCGACACTCAAGCCGGTTGCCAGGTGTTCCATATCTGCCAAGACCGTGCCCTCAGGCGCCAACAGGACTCCTTCCTGTGCCCCAACGGTACCATCTTCAACCAGCAGTACCTGGTATGTGACTGGTGGTTCAACGTGGACTGTTCTCAAGCTGAGAGCTTCTACTCCGTCAACGAACTCATCGGAGTCGTTCCCAGCACTGGCTATGCTTACGCTGCCGCCACCAATGGTCTTGCCATTGGCGACGGCAACGGATATGGAAATGGAAGGAAATGATATGGCAGATGTGAAAGTCAAAAGGGCGACGGCAGTTTTAGCTTCCTATGGAGCTATTCTCTAGCGGACCTCACAACATTAATACTGTAAATATGTCTAAGTAGTTATTTATTAATTATTCATTATTCATTAAGCAATAATGCCGGATTAACTTGATGCTCCTGCTTTGTCTGTATTTTATATATGGTTGTACTCAATCTAATAAAAATAATATGGATAGTTACATCTACTGTATTTATATGATATAACATTCTAAAGGAAAATTCCCTCTTTTGCCCCTTCCAACGACTAGAGGTTTTATGAGTATCCAGGAAAAATACAGGAAATGTATAATATCGTGCTGCAAGGTGACTATAGCTATTTGCGGCCAGCAGTGTTTATTTTCATTATTTGAAAGAGTTCATAGAATCAATCCTTTCATTATATTTCTATTTTTTAAGGGAATTATATTTTATTAAAATTAAAGACCAACATTGCACAGTTGTACGTGAGTGTCTGGAGAAAAAAAAAATCAACAACAAAAACACTTCTGGAGCTCCTTTCCAAAGATGAGCTGCAACACTGGATTTTCTTTAGGTGATTATAAGTCAGTATTTATCGGGGCTTAGGCACTGGCAATATATATATGTATATATATGTATAAAATGTGTATGAATATATATATATATATATATATATATATATATATATATATATAAATGAATTTATATGTATCTGTATATTTATATTATACATATGTATGTATACATATATGTATAATATAAATTAATGTATATATACATATATGTATATATACATACGTATATGTATATATACATATACATGTGTGTATATGTATATATACATATACATGCGTATATATATATATATATATATATATATATATATATATATATATATAATGTGAAATATTTATACATGTATGTAAAATTCTCACTAAGCATGCACATACATACACATGCACAAGGAATATACAAAAAATCAGTGAACAAGTCACTGACTACAAGTACAATAAAACAGAAGGCAAAATGAAGTTAAATGTAAGATTTTCGTTTTTATGACTCTCCAATGCATCTCAAGTTATATGTGGGTATGACGTCAGGACAAAAGTAGCTTTGGTGGGAGTAATGATAACGATGTCATTTATGATTTTTTTTTTTTTTTTTTTTTTTTTTTTTTTTTTTTTTTTTTTTTTTTACGAATTCGATGGCCTTTTTATTTTCGTTTGATTTCGGACGCCGGTGGGGCGGATCGTTAAAATGTAAAACACATGTCATGTGCAATTTTTAATGAAATCCAACCATACTCTGACCTATCAATGAGCTTTTAAAACTCAGTATAAGTCATTTCTACCCATCAGTTATTGCTCCAGTAATCGGTTATTATTAGAATATATAGTTTTCGCACATTCAAGTGGAAATCGGTTCCCATGTACACCGCCGAAAAAATATCAAATGAGGACACAGACACATCCCATCTCTATTCCATATAGCAAATATACATGTATCTATGCTCAAATGTACATCTACACACGTTTTGAATAATCTGCCTGAATTAATTTCGAAAAAAACTAGGTGAGTTTAAGACATACAATGCGAATCGAAAAGTTAAAGAGTAACCGTTTGGCATTTTATCAAACAGTATTAGAACAAATTACTTTTCTCCGTAATACTGCAACTTCATGAACAGTTAGCCTTCTACAAAGTGGCTATAACGAGCGTTTCATGAGAATAAAAAAGTTTACACAAAGACATTTGCTGTAGGTAGTTAAATATAAGACGAGGTAAAATGTAAAACATATTCTAAGTTTTCATTTTATTTCGTGAATAAATAAGGTGAATAAATATTTATTTCGCTAAGAGGAGATGCTATTTCTATCATTATTTATTTCCTACTATTTCCATATCCGTTGCCGTTACCGATGGCAAGACCATTGGTGGCGGCAGCATAAGCATAACCGGCGTCGGGAACGACTCCGATGAGTTCGTTGACGGAGTAGAAGCTCTCAGCTTGAGAACAGTCCACGTTGAACCACCAGTCACATACCAGGTACTGCTGGTTGAAGATGGTACCGTTGGGGCACAGGAAGGAGTCCTGTTGGCGCCTGAGGGCACGGTCCTGGCATATATGGAACACCTGACAGCCGGCTTCAGGCGCAGTGTCGGCGTAATAACCTTGCACCGCCTGGGCATCGCACGAGAAGCCGGTGTCGGGCACGGAAGCCAAGATGGGGTAGTCCTCGCCGGGGACACCGCCTCCGGGAATGTTTTCTGCCAAAGCAGCAATCTCGGGGTCTACTCCGTAGCCACCGTTGGGTGTGCCATATGTGTTACTTGGGGGCGCATAGCTGTTGCTGGGAGGAGAGGGCGCTCCGAAGCCATTGTGAGTGTCCGCCACAACGACGCAGAGAACAGCTGTTGAAAACAAAAAGTAAATCAACTAGTTAGTATTGTTGATATTGTTATAATATAACAAAACTAATACTAGTGAAAAGGAAGAATGAGTGATTTGTAGAAAATAATAGGTGCAATGATAATGATCGTAAGTACAGTTATTTACTGTGATTGGATTTGTTGGCATATTCATATCCAAAATCACACTCACCAGACAAGACAAGAGAATGCATTGTTCAGAGGACTTTAGTATCGAGAGACTGCGAACTGTTGCTGAAATGTTGTTAGTCAGCCTTATATGTCCACTGACCGAGGCACAGCTCCTCCCACTGACCTCCGTGAGCGTCTGTGGGAAATGCAGTGAGTCTGTAATCCTGATGCAAGAGTGGATCTTGATTGCACAAGATCTGAAATGGCATCGAAATTTAGCATAAATTTCACCGTCAAATGAAAAATGTCTAAGGCACAGGAAAGACATCAATAAAAATAAGCAATGATGTATCTATGCATATTTAGTCACGTATTTATTGGTGTCTATTGAGGTATCTAATGGTAACTTGTAAATAAAATATAGATTTATCTATCTTTGATAAATCATTGGCAGCCGTTGGTAAAATTCAGCCATAGGTATGTCTGTTTACTGTTAGACACAACAGAGACTGTATGTATACATAAAATCATACGTAATTTGATTTTATATTATATGTAATGTGAATTTTCATTATTTGTAATATGAATTTCCATTAAATGTGATATGAATTTCTGTTATATGTAATTATCAATTATATTTATTATTATCAATTATATTTAATGCAATAACCCGATTTTTTTCTTGAAAACTTTAATCGTGACTATCAAAATTTCATGATGAAGAAAGGAAACTGCTATAAGCCCTTACGTCATTCTGAATATTATAGTTTGCACAAAATTGGATGTGATATATGTCACGCTAGGCTCATCCAATGTCATTTTCCGGAATCGAGGAGGAACTCGCTATTCTTACAAAATAAGTATATCTATTTATATATACGTAAATGATAAGTACATTACCATAGTTTTGTATAATGTTGGCCTAGAAAGAAAAATTATGTATATATATATATATATATATATATATATATATATATATATATATATATATATATATATACACATACACACATGTATTTGAGTGTGTGTGCATGTGTGTGTGTGTGTGTGTGTGTGTGTGTGTGTGTGTGTGTGTGTGTGTGTGTGGGTGTGTGTGTGTGTGTGTGCATACATAAATATATATTCGCACACACATCTATATATCTATACCTATCAAACTATCTATCTATATATATATAGTGGAATATATGTATAGAGATTATTAAAATTATAAGGAATAATCTTATTTCACAAGTGATCAGAACAGAATCAATAGTAATAGTTAGTAATTACTTTCGAATTACAAAAACATAAAGATACAGTGGCTGTGTAATATCCTAATGCGACATATATGTAACACCAGATTGAAAATGATATTCAGATAAAATAGGAATCAACTAAGTCATATGAAGATAATCGTATATGTGCAGGTTGATGGAGTAAATAACAATACAACACTTTTAGAATGAAAAATGCACATTTTGTAGACATTTTAGAAGAGGTCGTTGTTTTGGTCAGGGATTAGAGCTACACTTCCGTTCCCTGACAGTGACAACAGTGACAAGTCCAAGATCAAACTCATCTGTCATGTCACATGAGTAATCTGCATCACTGTTCGGGCCTATTTAAGTTAGAGACACATGGAAAACAATACTGAGCGGAAAAGGGTGGCAAATATGAAAAGCTGGGTAGTAATGTGTTAATAATAAGAAATGCTGCCCTGTATAACCCGCGTCGACGGTGGCAGCGGGCCGTGGCCTGTCATAGCCTGGGAGAAGGTTCAGTGCCTGGAAAGTTTGTGGAACCGCTGCCTTGTGGATGATTTACGACTGCCGCGTTGATTATGGTTAAGAATTTACCTTTACCTTCGATTTTAAGCAACGAAATCATAATGGTGATTTTTTTTCTTTGATTACAGCAGGTGCTTGCATGACATCTATTCATTCGGAACACACTCTCACCTATACACACATATTGAAATAGAGAGAGATCTATTACACACACATATAAATGTGTGTGTGTGTATCTAGGCTAAAATGAGGTTTTCAAGAATATTGTCCATTTGTTGCAGATGTGGTACTGAGGTCAAGGCATGTGTGTACAATGAGGTGCATTCGAGAGGTCGGCGGTTCGCGCCCCGCCCAGGCGCGGAAAGTTGCAACTGTCGCCTGGAGGTTACTGCTGTAGCTGACCACCACGGCGGGCAAGGACTCGGTTCCGCCGAGTCAGCAGCAGCTGACACACGTGAGCGAGTCGGCATTAGTCGACAAGCCGGGCTCCCCTCATGGGCATAGCCCGGAGGCTAAGCTTCGCATATCGGACTTATCCTTACCTATTCATAATTCAGGTTTTGAACCGCGTGAACCAGTGAAATAGGGTATCGCCTTATTTCATCTCTTTATGTAATGTTATAATATAATTGACCTTAAATTCTTTAACACTTTTTTTCAAAGATGGCATTTCGTTGCCACTGAATTTACACCAACGACAATTCTACTGTCTCTGCTGCCCAGGCTTTAAACTGATTAATTAATGTAAACATTACAGTGCTTACCATCATTTTCATTTTTTTCTGATCATCGATCGTCCCTAAATGTACACATTCAATAAAGTTCGACCATCAAAAACTAACCCGAGGCACCCAAGAACAATAGGCAATTTGTAAATGAAAGAGAATAGCCACGGTATGCGTAATTCAGTAGCGTGAAATGTTAGGTTTTTAATCTTTCTGAATTTTTAATGATTATATATATATATATATATATATATATATATATATATATATATATATATATATATATATATGTGTGTGTGTGTGTGTGTGTGTGTGTGTGTGTGTGTGTGTACATATATATGTGGTATGTAAGAATATATATATATATATATATATATATATATAATATATCATTAAAAACTCAGAAACGTTAAGAAGCTAACATTTCACGCTAGTGAATCACGCATACCGTGGATATTCTTTTTCATTTACAAGTTGTCTATTATTAAGCATGGACAGGCACATCTGCATTTTTTCTGCAATGCCCTCAATCAATTTTGAAGTAACATATTTCAACCTCGTTCTCATCATTTTATATTTCTTTTGTTATCAATAGAAAATAAATATTACCATGCCATGGTCGCTATGGTGGTCGGTTGTGTATGTTTACCTATTTGTTTACCTTTTTATTTATTATTCTTTTTCACGTTCTCCCTTTAAGGGCAATAGTAAGGATACAACGAAAATGTTTTTTTCGTGTTTATTCTAATACGGTGCAGGTGCCTTTAGATAATATGGCAAATATGCCAAATTTGAGCTAGGCAATTATCGAATTAACATTGGTTAATAAATATCTAGATATATTTACAACAATACTGTAGAAATGTTTTCCATGAAAGTGGGAAAACCGTTTGCCATTCTCATTTCCATTTCATTTCCTTCCATTTCCATATCCGTTGCCGTTGCCAATGGCAAGACCATTGGTGGCGGCAGCATAAGCATATCCGGCGTCGGGAACGACTCCAATGAGTTCGTTGACGGAGTAGAAGCTCTCAGCTTGAGAACAGTCCACGTTGAACCACCAGTCACATACCAGGTACTGCTGGTTGAAGATGGTACCGTTGGGGCACAGGAAGGAGTCCTGTTGGCGCCTGAGGGCGCGGTCCTGGCAGATATGGAACACCTGGCAGCCGGCTTGAGTGTCGGCGTAATAACCTTGCACCGCCTGGGCATCGCACGAGAAGCCGGTGTCGGGCACGGAAGCCAAGATGGGGTAGTCCTCGCC
>NC_051398.1:50284140-50286640 GCF_015228065.2 Penaeus monodon
GTCACGTATTTATTGGTTTCTATTGAGTTATCTAATGGTAACTTGTAAATAAAAAATACAGATTTATCTATATTTGATAATCATTGACAGCCTTTGCTAAAATACAGCCATGTATGTATATTTAAAATTATACGTAATTTGATTTTATATTATATGTAATGTGAGTTT
Organism: Penaeus monodon; assembly: GCF_015228065.2. Taxonomy (NCBI): domain Eukaryota; kingdom Metazoa; phylum Arthropoda; class Malacostraca; order Decapoda; family Penaeidae; genus Penaeus; species Penaeus monodon. Next base: position 50,284,309 of record NC_051398.1, read on the forward strand.
GTAGTATATGTAATAAGAGTTTTAGTTATTCGTAATAGGAATTTCTATTATGTGTTATGCATTTCTGTTATATAATATGAATTTTTATTATATGTAATTAGGAATTATATTTCATATGACGTGTTGATTTTTTTTAATGAAGTAATTGTGTTGTATGTATGTGGCAAGTATGTCTAAACGGCTCCAAGATGAACTAATTTCAGCTCTATTTTTTCTCGAAAACTTGAAGCGTGACATACTATCAAAATTTCATGTTGAAGAAAGGAAACTGTTATAAGCCCTTACGTCATTAGGAATATTATAGTTTGCACAAAATTGGGTGTGATATATGTCACGCTAGGCAAATCCAATCTCATTTTTCAGGAATCGAGGAACTCGCTATTCTTACAAATAAACATGTGTATTTATATAAACGTAAACTATATGTACTTTATCTTAGTTTTATATAATTTTCGTTTATAAAGGAAAATTATATATATATATATATATATATATATATATATATATATATATATATATATATATATATATATATATATATAATATGTGTGTGTGTGCATGTATGTGTGTATATATATATATATATTCACACACACATCTATATATCTATGTCTATCTATCAAACTATCTATATATAGTGGAATATATGTATAGAGATTATCAAAATTGTATGGAGTAATCTTATTTAGTATGATAACATTTCTTCACAAGTTATCAGGACAGAAACAATAGTAATAGTCAGTAATTACTTTCGAATTACAAAAACATAAAAATATAGTGGCTGTGTAATATCCTAATGTGCAATATATATATCACACCAGACTGAAGATGATAAAATAGGAATCAACTAAGTCATATAAAAATAAGCGTATATGAGTGGTTGATGGAGTAAATAATAATATAACAATGAAAAATGAAAAATGCACATTTTGTGACAACAATGACAAGTCCAAGATCAAATTCATTTGTCATGTCATATGGGTAATATGCATGATTGTTCAGGCCCATTTAGGTTAGAGACACATGGCAAACAATACTGAGTGGAAAAGGGTGACAAATATGAAATGCTGGGTAGAAATGGGTTAATAATAAGAAAAGCTGCCCTGTATAAACCGCGTCGACGTGTGGTGAAAAGCGACGGTGGCAGCGGGCCGTGGCAGGACGCGGCCATAGCCTGGAAGGAGGTTCAGTGCCTGGAAAGTTTGTGGAACCGCTGCCTTGTGGATGATTTACGACTGCCGCGTTGATTATGGTTAAGAATTTACCTTTACCTTCGAATTTAGTTAACGTAATCATAAGTGTTTTTATCTTTGATTACGGCAGGTACTTGCATGACATCTATTCATTCGGAACACACTCCCACCTATACACACATATCTAGACAGAAAGAGATATGTATTATACACACATATAAATGTGTGTATGCATGTGTGTGTGTGGGTATCCAGGCTAAAATGAGGTTTTCAAGAATACTGTCCGTTTGTTGCAGATGTGGTACTGAGGTCAAGGCATGTGTGTAAAATGAGGTGCATTCACCTAGTCATAATTCAGGTTTTGAGCCGCGTGAACCAATGAAGTAGGCTATCGCCTTATTTCATCTCTTTATGTAATGTTAAACTATTATTGGCATTGAATTCTTTGAAAACTGGTTTTCTGAAGGATGGCATTTCGTTGCCACTGAATTTACACCAACGACAATTCTACTGTCTCTGCTGCCCAGGATTTAAACTGATTAATTAATGTAAACTATACACTGTTTACCACCATTTTCAGGCTTTTCTTATCATTGATCGACCTAAATGTACACATTCAATAAACTTCGAACATCAAAAACTAACCCGAGGCATTCAAGGACAATAGACAATTTTTAAATGAAAAAGAATATCCACGGTATGCGGTGATTCTAGTAGCGTGAAATGTTAGAGTTTTTAATGATATATGAATATACATATATATATATACATATATATATATATATATATATATATATATATATATATATATATATATATATATTGTGTGTGTGTGTGTGTGTGTGCATATATATATATATATATGTGTGTGAGTATATATATATCTATATCTATCTATCTATATATATATATATGTGTGTGTGTGTGTGTGTGTGTGTGTATTCATATATCATTAAATCTCAGAAACGTTTATTCACGCTACTGAATCACGCATACCGTGGATATTCTTTTTCATTTACAAATTGTATATTTTTTTCTGCAATGCCCTCAATCAATTTTGAAGTAACATATTTCAACCTCGTTCTCATCACTTTATATTTTGTTATCAATAGAAAATAAATATTACCATACCATTGTGG